>NW_020439087.1:44474-55526 GCF_000699045.2 Agrilus planipennis
TAGGAGGGGTAGAGGTAGACCTAGATTAGATTACTGTTCGCAAATAGTTAAGGATGTGGGCTGTTCTAGTTTTAGGGAAATACGAAGTTTAGCTCAGGATAGGAAAGAGTGGAGGTACGTGTCCAACCAGTCTTAGGACTGATGACCTTATGATGATGATGATAAACATATCCTGAAAAGGGCTTTATTTTCCGTAACTTACCCCATGTGTACGTCGCTGGTTTGCTTCTACATGTCAACTCTTGTACTAATTTTTGTTTAGATTTGATTCTATAGAATAACGAATGAATTGAGTAGTTAAAGTATGATGATGTTTTTGTTGTTGCCCCACTTGTGCTGCCACTGCTGAACTTCCGTCGATACTGTTGACGCAACAGTTGCCGTCGGCGCTCTGTTGTGTATAAAGGTTTTGCAATTCAGACCGCAGGTTAATTATTAATTGCAATTTCGAGCAAGCTCTTTGCAATCAATCACACTTAAAGGCTTCTATTCCATTATGAAGAGACAAAAGCGAGCTACAACAGCGCCGCTGCTCTAACCCTTTAATGATTGCGGAAAAGTACCTGCCGTCGAATCTTTGTTTTCTCTGCCGTATCGGCGTTCCTTTATAGATGGAATAAAGCTGTTTGTAAAGCCTAGAGATCAAAATAATGTTTTCATTTATTCTTTGAACATCGTTAACATTATCTGTTTAGGAATGATGACGTTTTTCCACAGTTGGTCTATTAAAATAAGGGCTGTTTTTCAGCTCAACGATTTGCATTAGTAGGCATTGTCATAAAGAAGCAAATTTACGTGTTTGTTTTGAGATATAAAACTACTCTATTATTATACTCACCGAAAACATTGCTGGTTTTATACATATAACTGGAATAATCGCTCATGTGGATGAATGTCCAAATATGTTTTAAATTTCTAAACATTTTCTGGAATTTTGGGGTTTTTAGTGTTTTTAAGTTAGTTTACAGTACTCCTATTGGTTTTATTGTAAGATATTCCTGCAAGATACGATGACATGTTATCGTATTACGAATCACTAAATTAATAGGGTAGCAAATTCATTTATCCTACAAGGACGAAATTTCACCTGGCAAATCGAATTGAGTATTTAACTTATTAATTTAATATATCTGGTTATTAGTTATGTTTAAAAAAATTAGTCTTAGTTTAAAAAAACTTTAGTACATATACTACTGATTTATAACGAAATTTAATCATCTTTTAAGTATCACAGTTGCTTCCTTGTTTTTTGTTAGCATATTCATTCCAATTCATCTTATCAGAGCTGTCTCAGCTTTAATTTTTATAAATTTCATGGTTTTAAAGGATGCAACATATATCCGCACCTAGGGTTCCACACAAACTTGTAGGTATAAGTAACTGGTTCGTCCGACATGGAAATCGAAGATTTTTGCCTCTTTTTCCATGTATGCTTTGTTCCCTCCAAAATCAGTTCAAAAAACGTATAATTACAGTAATACAATAAAAAATAATTATTTTGTGATGTAAGAGGTTTTTCTTTTAACTTGTATTATGACACTGCTTCTTGTCAGATTTCATGATTTTAGGGAAACGGGAAGTACCCTAAATAAATTTCAACTTGATACTTCCTGTAAGGGTTCAAGTTTTCAGGAACCCAAAAATGTTTATGCTGACTTCGGTCACGAAGGCCTCAAGTCGAATACATTAATATATTCTCATTTTTACTGCTTGTCGATGTTGATCGTTCTAATGGAATACCTAATGGATTAAATTCGTTGTACGCAAGTAGTAGGTACAAGAGAATGGAAGAAGTGTTTGTTCGACAAAAAGGAATTTGTCATAATATGTCTTGAATGAAAGAGTGACAACTGAATATTCCCAACTGTAAACTTGTGAAAACGAACAGGCATTTCCTTTTATTCCAACCCCGTCGCTGTGCATAGTGGACCGTTTAAAAGAATGTCGGTTTTCGACGTTCAGGCTTATTGAACAGGCAGTTACTTTCTTTGCCTACAGACAGCAGGAATATTTATAAAATATTCCCTCAAGGTTTTAAAGGGACAAACTCGTGCCACTTACATTAGAAATGATATTGGCCTTGCGCTTACAATTTACCTAGCATCATTAGATAAGACGTAAAATCTTTTATTATTTATTTCCTATTGTCCAAATCCATGGAGAGTAAATATTTCGTAGTTACGAAGAGACAAACAAAAAATTTATGAACAATGGATCGAGAGGGAAAGTTCAATGTTTCTTTGCGATTCTCGGGCTTACGATTACGACAAGGTATTATCCCAAAACAATCTTTTACGTCGATAACTCATACAAACTCCCATCGCTATTATCACTGACACAGGACATCTGCGGCCTCTTTTTGGCGTTCACGCGCTAATGCCTCGACTTGTACGTATATAGGGCAGAATAAGCTCGCGTGTTGCAGACAATGAACGATCCGAGTACAAAAACATACATACATACATACATACAAACGTGAAAACGTGGAAACAAAAAGTTGCTTGAAAAATATCACCTTTCTCTCGTGCGACTTTCTTAGTTTATTTCGCCTGTATTTCTTGTTTGGACAGAAAACAGAGGTGCATGGGATGATGACAGGAGGAGAAGTAGAACACAGGAACCGAAAGCGTTAAACTTTTTAGCAAGTTGATTCTAGCAATAGCGACGAAATTTCTCGGGAGCGATTCATCATGTCAAAGTTAATGGACGGCTGTCCCGAAATTACGACATAAAGCGGTATAATTGTACAAGGAAAACAGTTTTAATATTCCTTAATTTTTGGTCCAGCCGACCATTCAGGTTTACGCGACTGTATTTGATTTTAGTATTTAAAAGGGCGTTTAAGAAGGAATTTATAATTATTTGTATGTACTGGACAGTGTGAAGTGAACTGAAACCCCGCATAATGTAAACGGCAGGTTACTTATCATCGTATACTGTGAACAAACTAAACTTTAGGTTATAGAAACGAATGCCCATTGGACTTAAAAATCGATAGGTGGTTCTTGCAGCATTGCTTTAAATCCTCGATATATATTTGATACTGTGCCTCACAGCTGTCGATTGGAGAGCGAGATCAACGGTTTAAGGGGTTGTAAATGTTAAGCGGGATATAGTATATTATATGTAGCACGCCCATAGACAACGTAACGTAATGCCAAGAAAACGTAATTACGGCCCCATTATTAACGACTGATGATGTGAAATCAGTCCTGAAATTACGATCACGTCGCTCGTTATAATGATAATAAAGTGGGTTGCAGTGTCAATTATTACGAAATCTATCTACAACAAACAGGCCCGCAATTAGCTCTTAGCTGCAATTGGATTACGTCCGTTCGAACTTGGCAATTATTTTGATAAGTTCTTGATATCCCTTAGTAATAACAATCATGTAAACTTAATTGAATTTGTAAATAACCAGTACATTTTTATCAGAACAATAAGTTCATGTAGTGGTCAGGATATTCTGTCGAAATCGCCATACGTGAATCGCTAGTTCGACGTTATTGGGTCTCGTCAGCACGCCATAGACAATTGCGATAAATCGCAGGTCATCTATTCATGCTGCCTGTTGTGTATATCGTTTCCTACTGCTACGGACACCATTTATATCAACTGTCTTTTGTCGGATAATTGTCACTCGTTTATTGAACATTCCTGATTACTTCTGGAAACTTCTCGTTTGTTTCTTCTGTTTGTATGTCTTGTCCAGGTATGTTTTTAACTCTGCTGTCGGCTGTTATCTATCTTCGCCTAACTGTATTGTTCATCACATCATACCTAACAGTATAATCGCCATTACAAAACATTAAAAGCTATTAGTGTAATGTTTTAATTTTTTATTATTTATTAGTATCCTTCATCGTTTAAAGAATCGACTTACTCAATGTTCACTTACGCATTTTGGTTTAATTATTTGAACTCAATTTGAACGTAATGCGTAATATGAACGGTATTATACCCGACAGTTTTGAATGACGATTTTCATTTTATTCCGTTGGTGTTTATAGATTTGCCATCCACTAAAGATAATTAAAATGCATTTAATATTAATTCATTTAGATAATTTGGGTACATAAACATACGTGTATTGTTTGTACGAACCGCAAATATTTTAATGTAATTCGGTCGTTGTTGATGCGGCAGGGAACGCGACCCTTATATTGGATTACCCGAACGGTTGTAATACAATTTACACGCAAGTGTCGCATTACCTCTATTCTACCCTAATTGATGACGGAACGTAATTGTATTACTAGGAAAACGGCCTACGGGCAGTTCGCATGTAATTTTGGACAGATGAAGGTGGCATTCAACCTCTGATGTTTGCAGCTAATTCACAACCGTATCCTGTTTTTGAGAAACGGACAAAGGCGCCTGTTCAGAAACTCACGGACTCCGAGACGTACGTGATACGTCAGATCGGTAGTAATTTTGGCCTTTCGGTTACACGATTCGTTTTTATACTCTTGGCTACTCATGTATAAAATCCTAAAGCAAGTGGACGTAACTCGAATGTTAATCTAATTTTATTTTTCTGCCTATTTTTTTTTGTCAAACTGTTAGTTTCTAACATTGGAGTGACTGAAAATTAAATTGGATAACATTATTTAAAAATAGACGAAACAAAACTTTAGGCAGATTAAGACTCATTGACATTGGCGTTAATTAATTATTGAATAAATAAAATTTTCTTAGGGAACGAGCTGTTTCCCCTTGCTCTTGAAACTGATCCTTTGGTGATGTGGTTATTATTTGATCTTTTATGGACTGCGTCAACCTTACTGGAACTTGCAGCATGCATCTAGAATCGCTTATTATTTTTAATTGTCCACTTCTGCACCTTCAAATTTAATAGTTAAGCACTTACGTTTTGTAACGTCCTTCCATTATATAATAATAAATCAGCCGTGGGGAAAACAGGGGTCAGTAAGGGTATTTATAGGTCGAGATCTGGGAATTTCTCAGGACCCTTCATAGTTTGCACCGACCACTCGATGGCGTACTTTAATCAAGGCTTCGCGGTCGCTGTCGCTCCTTTATATCCTTGCGTCAGGTAATTACAACTAATCTTGGCCGCAAGACAAGCGGCGGTAGCCCGTGCGCGCTTCGCAATTCTAAATGTAATGAAATATTTCATATTGATTACCGAGGCGAGTAAAAGCCGAAGGCACACGGGACAGATGAACGGATCGGATCGCCGGACAGGTGGGCGATATGGATGCAGTTGGCAGTCCCCGGAGCTGATGGTAAACTGTACTGATCTGTACTGGTCTTTACTGGGTGTGTTACTTATAATCAACGGGGATTTAGTGTCAAAAAAGGGAAAACTTAAAATATTTGCGCGGCGATAATTGAATAAAATATAAAGAACACTTTTTAAAATTAAACCCTTCAAGAGCAAATTCAGCTCATCTATAATGGGTTCCACATTATTTGTACTTTTTAGTATTTATCTAACAATTATTTACTAAATTTATATTTATGTTTAATTATCTCGTTCGCGCACTATTTAACTGTATGTCTTAAGTATATCCGCTGTTTTGGAATGTTCCTCAATATTTTCAGAAACTTCTTGTAAGTTTCTTTTACTCTCTATATGATTAATGACCCACACTGTAGATTCTCGGTTGCATCAAAAGTGTTGTGGCATGCTGGCGTACACGAAAGGAGAAGGACTAGGGGAGAGAGGTAATAAAAGCTTCCACTCGAAGGA
This sequence comes from Agrilus planipennis, assembly GCF_000699045.2. Taxonomy (NCBI): domain Eukaryota; kingdom Metazoa; phylum Arthropoda; class Insecta; order Coleoptera; family Buprestidae; genus Agrilus; species Agrilus planipennis. Next base: position 50,194 of record NW_020439087.1, read on the forward strand.
GGAAATCAAAACACAAATCAATGTTTGATGTTATTTCATAAAATTTGCTATTTTCGATACATAATTAGTATCCTGTGGTATAATAAGGGTTGCAGAAGAGGGCGGATCAGGAAGCTTATTTTTTTATTCGATTATGTTAACGTGCTTATCACGCCGGAATTCGTTTCAGCACGTAGATATCCATATAATGAAATGGGCCTTGTTGGAGCATACGTAATCCTAAAATGTAGCATCGTACTACAGATGGCGTTTACTGCGCTATTTGTGGTATTTTCTAAGCCTAAAAATAAAGGTATTTATTAACCGAGTTGTGAGTATATTGAATTTTATTAATCGGCCAAGTTAACTGTGGCCGGTTCGATCATCCCTATGTCTGGGCATGGTATAGAGAAGAGGTCGAGAAATGGTGGCAGACTGTGGTGGTGGTGGTGCTTTGTCTCGCGTGCGGTAATTGGCACATTACGCTTGTTGCATTAGAGCGCAACTGGTGATGAATTTGCAACCACTGAGACCGCATCGCTGGCGCATTGATAGTGGACTGTAGTTCATATATATGTATCGGTGTATGTGTTATGTAAAAGCTTCACATAAATTCCCTTAGATACATATATTACACATATGTATAGTGCATGTACATCTGCAGCGTACATCCCCGCATATTGCCTTCCGGTAAAACGAAGTCGTGTACCGTGTCTATACATCAAACGGTGGTTTATTTATGTATTTGGCATTGTTTTTAATTGTTTATCATCATCATTATCATAAGGTTGTCAGCCCTAAGACTGATTGGACACTTACCTCCACTCTTTCCTATCCTGCGATAATCTTCTCATTTCCCTAAAGCAAGAACAACCCATGTCCTTAACTATTTGCGAACAGTAATCTGATCTAGGTCTACCTCTACCCCTCCTAACTCCTGTTTCTGCCTCTAATATGTGTCTGACTAGACCTTCATGCCTGAGAAGGTGTCCAACCAACCTATCTTGCCTATTTTTTATTGACTTCCATAGAGTCCTCTGTTCTCCTATTCTTTCCAATACCTCTTCATTTCTAACCTTTTCTACCCACGTTATCCTCATCATCCGCCTATAACACCACNCAATATTGTAGTACATTATTTTGATCTATCTCGTAGGGTTCAGCCAGCGTTTGCAATGTAACCGCAAAAAATGTGTTTATTTACGACATCACATTAAAAACCTCTAAAATTATCAGTATTTCTCTACTATATTATGCATGTATTATACATATAAACCTTCCTCTTGAATCACTCTATCTTTAAAAAAAAACCGTATCAAAATCCGTTGCGTAGTTTTAAAGATTTAAGCTTACATAGCGACAGACAGCGGGAAAGCGACTTTGTTTTATACTATGTAGTGATATACAAAAAGACGTTGTAGCGTAAATCTTTCAATTTATTGGCACACTGACTCGCCAGGACATCAGTGTTAATTCTTCCTTCGAAATAGAAAGCTCAGTATGAGCCCCGTGCGCTATTACTATTACCTTCTGTTACCTAAGGATATTGGAATATCGAACACTTATCGCATAATATTGGCCAGAACCCGTCTACAATAGATAAATCAGTTTCCCTATCGCTAATTTTTCCTAAACATGTAGGTTTGCTTGTGTCTTGATCCGTCTAACTGATCGAAACAGTTTTGGACTAACGAATGAAGTTTTTAATTCATCGTTCATTAAGACTATATTTAAATTTATTTGAATTACTAGAGTTAAAAGTTACGAGTTATAAAAATGAAAATATACTATAAGTATTATTGATGTGCGCCTGTGGAAGGAGAAGTATTTCCTCTTCATTCGTAATGCCATCGTCGATACCACGCGGTAGTGAATAGCACGACGAGCGAGCTTTCCTAATCGCGAAACTAGGATTTATGATCAAAAAGGCGCTATAGATCCAATATAAAATTCATAACTTTACGTTTACTGCTTCCTTGTGGGAACCACTGATAGGAATTGGTGACGACAAAAAGCCATTACAACTCCTGAAAGCTTTCGTTTCCAATTGGAAATCGCCATTACAACATTACACCTTTATGCTTCGTTATAAAGCGTTTTATCGCACTCTTCTAGCACAAAGAGCCATTACTTTAAACTTATTATTCTGTTCGTAGGCATCGGTTTTATGTCGAGGTATTCTAACCGGGATGCTTGTCTTAAAGGGTTTTTCATGCTCTTGAATAATCTCCTCTTAAGCTTGTAACGCCACAAACACGTTTTCTGGTAATCTTACAAACTGTAAAATAAAGTTTCATATACCGTATGCGAAAGTGCGGATCTTGATATTGAGTTATATTACGTCATGAATCGACGCCATATTGTACTGGTGTGCCACCATATTGTACTAGTGAGTCAAGTGTGATGTAGTAGTATATCAAGCATGCGTGTGTGCATCCGCTTTTGAGGAATTTTTTATTATAAGAAGTTTTAATAACGTTTGGAGTAAAATTGTTGTAAAAGAGCACAAACACTATTCTCAATATGGCATCAATTTGACGTTAACGCACTGGTCAGTATATTTCGGAACGAATCAACAGTATGGCGTCAATTTATGAACAGCATGCGCACAAGTAGTTATTGGAAATCGAGTGAAGACACACACACACACACACACACCTGTATCAACATTACTCTTTTGCATACGGTATATGTCATGACAATTGAGTAATAAGAATTATTTATTTTTAGTTTTATTTATAGAATATTAAGGCATTTATTCATAATACAGAGAATTTTTTCTTTTTCTCCACGTAAAAATAAGGTAGATACACCTAATCCTAACTGCGCACGAACATCTCCATCAATTGGAGTGACAAATTTTTGAATTTGGTAACAAATTGCTAAAAAAGTATGAAGCATTTTAAAAATGAGAAATCTAATTTTGTTGTTCTAGTTTGATGTACGTTTCATTCTATGATAACCGCGTAATATTTTACCTCATTTACCGTGTAAATGTATTGAAATATGCATAGTATAACGCCGTCTCTAATTTCATATAGGTAATCAAGATCAGTTAATACGGCGGAGAGAATCTTCAATTTAATTAGAGCTGTTTGATTCCATCCCCTTCACCCCTTCTCTCTGTTTCTCCTTTCGCGCCGCCTTCCGTGTTAGTGTGTAGACAAAATTCGTAGTACATTGAGTGAAAATTCGAATGCAAATGCGAAATCTAATTAAATTTGAAAATATCATCCACGCTTTTAATACATAGTGCTAATTAATTAATGCTAAACGTTAATAAATGAAAAGTAGTCACTTGTTTATATAAAGTTCTTTAAATTTCTAAACGAGTTAGGCCTTACTGTAGAACTAAATTAATGTCTTATTAATTTCAGTACATTTAAAAAAAGCAAATATCTAAAATGATGGTAAAAAAGGTATGGTAGAAAGGGAGAAAACTTTCTGAAAGGTACGTTTTTATAATCATTTATGCTTCACTTAATGGAGTTTGTGCAAGTTTTCTTTTACAATGTTGACGACATGCCTAAGTATCGATGGATTTTCAATATTCTCGATTTATACGGTAAAACTGGTAAATGCGTGAATTGAAAAACTTAAAAAGCCACTTTATTATTAAATACATACCACTAAATAAAATATTTAATAATATTTTCAAAAATGAATTGCCAAAAATTTTTCTTGCAAGTATTAGGTCCTTGTGCTCTCTATTATATGTGTTTCAAACAATTTGTGAAATACTTTAAGATGCCAGCATGCCTTGTCTTTTATTGAAAAGGTTTTGTTTTTCATATGTTCCATGCCGGGGGTATCATTGGAAGGTCTTTTTAGTATGAAGTAAAGACGAGGTACAATATTTGTCTATTCTATTTTTTGAGGTAAATAAATCAAAATTGGCCAACTCTTACGGAGTGCAGTGTAGCATGTCCGAATAATGTCTGGAATAATCTGACAATTAAAACATCTAATAAAAGAGCGAATGTAAATGGATTATCATTGATGTTCACCATATTTAATTAGAATTTTTAGTTAAAAATTATCAATCTCTTAACGTGTTTTCGTCTCATGGAGTCATAGAGACAGAATTAACGATACCATCCGATCGAATTTGAACAGGTTACAATTTACAAGAGGAGAAGGGTTATATATTTAAATTCGCACTTATATATGAATATCAGGTCCGTAGTACTACCTAATGTAAATATAGAGCTATAGCATAAATGTGGAAATGTTGCAAATATGAAAAACTTGATGTAAGTGTTGTTCGTACATAATGCATGATGTATATCTACGAGCAGCTCTCTCGGATCTGTTTTAAATCGCAAGAGAGTAAGTAAAGACGGAAATCAGACAAATTTTCCTTTCCGACGTATGCTCGGTACATTCACTACCATCCAATCGAATTCAAAATCTATACATGTAATCGTATCAAAGGCAGTATAATCTCGACGACGGAGCAAAAATATATTGAAGGTTTTAGTGTCATGTTAAAAATGGGTGGGTATGTAATTTCAGGGAGCGACTACACAACCTACACCGGTCGGACGTTTAGTATCAACAGCAAGTGTCATAATGTACTAGTGTTGTCGCCAGAGATGTGATTTATTTGTATTACATTTAAATTTTTGAGACAAGCCTTTTGTATTTTATTTAAAATACTTTTCCGAACGTATTTTCTATTTGTAAAATGCAAAATGCATTTTTGCCGTTAAAAGTTGTGCTAGTATCACCGATGAATATATATGTAGTTTTATGATATAAAATGATGAAAAAAGTTGCTCACATTGGTCATTGAAGGTATTAGAATTATTAAAAACGGGGGCAAAGAAACATTCCTTGAATTCTTTGTAATTCTTTAACTGAAGAGAGCCCAAACATTCTAAACTCCTTGGAAATGGATAATCTAAGATATTGGATCGATATTGTTTTTGGGGTTCAATGTCATGATCCATGGAATTTTGGAATTCCAAATTGGTATCAGCACCTGTCAAAATCAGGAAGGAACTACGAAATTCTATGAATTACGACAAAACAGCCCGCAAAACAATATCGAATTGATATACGTCAGCTGTGTAAAACTGAAAACTGTAAGATGTTGTGGTGTGCATATGATGTATGCATATAATCTAAAATTCTTAGAAACGATTCGAAAAACTTCACTTAATTTAGAAATTCGAAAAAGGTTGCTAAAGGTGTATGTTTGGAGCACGTCGTTGTGGGAGCGGCAGAAAAGAAAAGGTTAGAAACATTTGAAATGTGGTGTTATAGGCGGATGATGAGGATATCGTGGGTAGAAAAGGTTAGAAATGAAGAGGTATTGGAAAGAATAGGAGAACAGAGGACTCTATGGAAGT
>NW_020439087.1:59436-67938 GCF_000699045.2 Agrilus planipennis
AACCTATCTCGCCTATTTTTTATTGACTTCCATAGAGTCCTCTGTTCTCCTATTCTTTCCAATACCTCTTCATTTCTAACCTTTTCTACCCACGTTATCCTCATCATCCGCCTATAACATCACATTTCAAACGCTTCTAACCTTTTCTTTTCCGCCGCACCCGTGCTATCCTCTGCTTTATATCCCTACTACTTCCATCTGACTTCCTAGGTATCTAAAATCAGCCACTTCTTCTAATTTTTCGTTTCCTACCTTTATATTCGCTCTTTCCCTACTTTTTCTTCCCTTGCATACCAGTGTTTTAGTTTTACTTTTATTTATTTTCATACAGTACTGATCTGTCAGTACTATTGTTTAATTGTTAAAATTTAGTTTTGCCAATAATCGGCAATAATTCAATAAAAGAAAGGTGACGCTTCCTCCGTCAATTTCGGTCATGTTACATACATAAGAATACAGTATGCAGAGTATTATTAAAAATTAACGCATATTTTAATTACCTTATAATTACATCTTCTTGACCACTTGTGCGATTTAACTTTTATTACTTATAATTGAGGAACAGTGGAAATAACAAAGTGACTGAAAGCGGGATACAAGAATGTCGAGCACGTGCATCCTGCATCAACCGCTTCACCACCCTAATTTACGTATTTGTTATTGTGATTCGTTTCTGATTGATTAATCCCTTTAATTTTTAAATCTCATTATTTAAAGAATTACTAATTGATCTACTATACGAATGGTAGGTGTTAGCTTACAATTTTGAAGGTTTAATTTATGAGTGGTAGTTACCAGGATACAAGCGTCTGATGTGGGGTTGCAGTAGGTAATAATTTTATCTTTTTTTTTCACCTGAACTATTCCGTTTTGCCGTTGCCGTTTTCTATGAAATACCCTACTAATTAATTTCAAACACATTGTCATACGTGAAAATGGCAAGACAAAGGAGCGTCAAAATTTCAAAATGGCTCCATTATTTGAAGTGCTTCCTCAAAATTGTTCGTTATAAGCTGAGCCCACGGGATATTTGAGTCAAAACGTATTATGCTCGAACATAAGGTATAAACAAAGGGCACGGGTGTGCACTGTGCACATCTCTTTGGACGTTGCTGTTGTGCCATGTACAATCGACGGACTCTACAAACGAATCTAATTTGCTGTTTCTGTGCGCAAGGATTTGCATTGTCTGTACAGAACCGCAGGAACTAAAACGAATTACGTAATACAGCGTACGAGAATCAGCGAATTTAAGTCGCTTGCTCCTTGCTGGAATGTACAGAAGACATTTTCATTGTCGCCTGGCCTCTATGCTTGTCAGAAAGAGACGCCGATACTACCATTGCTCGGAAAGGTCACTGCTTTTTGATTATTCTCAAACTGGGAATAGGAAGCAGATAAATTGTTGAGATTTGTTATAGTTAATAATACCTGCCAAACAAATTGTATTTAATTGTGTAAAACCGGATAAACCAGTTACTTAGCCAACAAAGAGTAAACGGATCCTTGGCTTCTCCAATTAACGGAGATACGCTGGTAGGAGGCTGCTTTTGGGTCAGGCTGAGATCTAAACTTCCGAAATTGAACTTACTACTTTCTATAGTAGGTAGTTAAGTTAGACTTACTTACAAAGTAGCAAAATATCCGGAAGTATATTTCAGTATCTGTTATCATTTTTAGGGTTCCTTACCTCAGATGGAAAAGGGAATCCTTATAGAATCACTTCGTTATCCGTCCATTCGTTCGCCTGTTTGTCTATCTATCTATCTATTTATCCGTCTGTTTGTCAAGAGTCTTTTTCTCGGAATACGTTGAGGTGCCCCATACCCATCAAGTTTAAATCAATGTCAAATACTCGGGTCTGCAATCATTTGGATCTGTGAAAAAAATTCTAAGTAGACGCCGTTTATGTCACAATTTTTCACACCCGCAAGGGAATCAAAGCCTATAGGGTACTTCCCATTGACCTACAATTGTGAAATTTGGCAAGAAGCAATGACTTATGTAAAAGGAATACTGAAACTACGCTAAACATTGAATCGTCTCATATTTTTACTGCATTTAGTTAGAAACTGTTTTTTTTTTAACTTCCGTATAGGTATATGGTGGTGTTAATTTGAACTCGATACTTCTAACCTTTCCTGTGAAGAAAATTTTGACGGGCAGCAGAATAAGGTACGGAACCTTAAGATTAAGAGTAGGCAACAATTATTACGAAGTAATATGCTAGTTTTTGTCGGTGTAATCTTTGGGCATGTGGTACGGTGTCCTCGTTTCGTGATGTAAATTACCGCGTTTAGATATTTCGCGTTAGCATCTCAAAGGAGTTGGCTTTCGCGCCAGTGAGATAATGCGGTGTCCCCGTCGTTCCAATGTCAGTTCGTTTGGTTGGATGTCGGACTGGATGGCTGGCGTGCAGCCAAAGGAAACGACCTCGATTCGCAACGTAACGTACATATATACCCAATTTACACTTCACACGACACATGTCAGAAACAAATCCTGCACCTCTTCCATTTCACCGAAAGCGATTCCTCTTTCAAAATTACCTGGTAACAGCTCTCGCACTTCTGAATGCTGTTCAAAGGATGAAATCTATGCAGATTATCTAATACTAATGTAGAAGGCTAGCATATTGTTTTTCTCTAGAAGTACTGAACGAAGTGAACTGAAACTTGAGTTGAGTTAATGTTGTGAATGCGTGTTTGGTACACCGTCAAAAAGTAGTTGTATTAATAATAATTTCTGCCAATCAATTACAGGTAGTCTTGCACTATTAATTGACAGTTATTTTGAGGGCAGTTATCAAGAGAACCTCCTGCTGTTAGAGAGACTATACACGAGATCTAAAGGAACGACATTCAATTTGTTCAAAAATAAAGGATATTTAGTGTTCAATTCTTACCAGGTAGTAATACTTTGTGACTGAACAGGCCCTCCGATCTACAGTATAGTACAAAGCCGAAGAGTTCGGCGGAAAGCCAGTCCTCTTCAGCCTTCTTTTAGGAACTGTGGGGATGAGTGGTTGGTACTTTGCAAGAGAAGCATCGGACGGACAAAATGGAGACAGAGGGATCCAAGGAAACCACAGAAAAGAGAAGCAGGCGGACCCGGATTCAAAGCGTTGTTCTCTCAAATGATCCAGAGATCTAGATCGATAACTGTCCGTTTTTACAGTCCCTTGTCTCAAAAGAAAATAGAACTCGTATAGGATCACTTCGTGTCAGCACGTTTGTCTGTCAAAGCATGTAGAGCACTCCCATTTTAGCTAACACCTTCTGAACGGAAGGATGATTTTATGGCACACATTCATCCAAAAATTTGAAAATCATGAACTTTTAGATTTTTTAAAAAAGGTCTCGAAAGTAAAACACACAATTGACTAACATTTTGTTTGTAATTGTAGCATCTTTATGTGTATTATTCTCCACTTATTCTAGGACGCTTGAGAAATAAGGGATTTGTCTTGAATATTTTATTTAATGCTTTTGTTCTTCCCTGAAGCTAATGGTGTTTCGGCCATTCTCTCGACCTTTTCGCTGTATTTGTTAATTACCGAAAGCCAGGGCTGAAAATTGTTCTAATTCAAATTTCTTTTAGCAATGTCTAGTACCTATGTAGTGTCGGTCTTTCGGAGAACTACTTTTCTCCCATTTGAGATTTTGTTTAATGTCAGTTGTGTCGGTCTCGAGATGTAAAAGCTGCTTCCATTTTCTCTTATTGCTCGGTTTCTCGACGCTCTCTAAATTTATTTTCGTTGTTCTACGATTGCTCTTATTCAAGCACTTTTCTTTTTTCGGACCCGAGAATTACCAATTAATGTGGTGTGTATTTCCCAATTCTCTCCCATGTTCGTTAACGTCGAACATTTTACAGTCAAGCAAAGCATCATTAATTTGTTTTGCAAGTTACTGTGTATAATGAACCAACTTTGATCTTCTTAAATTTTGTTTTCAGTGAAGAGTCAGAAAACAATTGGAACAATAGTTTGAAAGAGATATTATTTTATTTTTATTTGTAGTTGTTCATGAGTGTGCGATTTTCCACAAAAGGAAAAAAAGCTCTTTGAAAAGTCATTGCTTTAATATTGGAATTTCGAGTTGAGCGTAGAAAAGGTTAAGAAAAACATATTAGAGATTTTTAATATTAGATGAGATGAAGATACGGCTTGCAGTTATCAAAATTACACAAAATATATTTAACAAAAGACTGATGGCAACATTAACATGCCCTCTTTTTACCTTGTAGGTGTACTGCTATTGGGACAGACAGATTTCATTACCATTTTGTAGCGAGATATAGTGTTTTAGTTTGAACATAGAGAAAATTGAGCTTACAGTTGTTGTTATCAAATACTTTGATTTGAAAGATTTGAAAGCAAAGGAAATAAAAGCTAAGCTTAATTGAAATTTAGGTAAGTTTTCTCCTTCAGATACAACCATTAATCATTGTTGGCTTACTGAATTTAAAATGGGTCGTACGAGCACTGAAGATGGAGTACGCAGTGGACACCCTGCAGAAGTAACCACGCCAGAAATTATCGGAAAATCCATAAAATCGTATTGAAAGATCGCCGAACCAAGCTGAAAGAGATAGCTGAGGTTGTACGCATATTACTTAAAAGGGTGCACAATATTTTATACGAACATTTGAGTATGAAGAAGTTGTGCGCAAAATAGGTATCGCATTTGCTCACACTTGAGTAAATACAAAATGTCGAAATGACATCTCAGCAGACAATTTCAGGTTGTTTAATTGCAATCAAGCGGAATTTTTGCGTCTATTTATAGCTACAGACGAGACTTGGGTCCACCATTCTACATCAGAGTCCAAAGAACAGTGTAGGTTAGAGTTGAAAAGGGTCAGCCGGCTCCAGCGAAGGCAAAAGTGAGTGTTGTGCTTCAACAAAGTCATGACTACCGTTTTCTGGGACGCGTAAGGAATAATTTTCATTGATTATCCCGAAAATGCTAAAACTATAAACGGAGAACACTACGTTGCTTTACTTCAACGTTTGAGTAAAGAAATGAAGAAAAAGACGCCTACATAGAAAGTGTTCATTCATCACGACAATGCGCCAGTCCACTCCTAGGTTATTGTGATGTCAAAAATCGACGATCTTCTCTTTCAATTGCTCCCCATCCACTGTATTCAACAAATTTGGCCCCCGCCGACTTTTATCTGTTCCTCAATTTAAAAAACAAAATGGAATAGAGGACAGAGATTTTCAATTAACGACGAGGTAATTGCTACTGTGGATATAGATATTTCGAAAACGTCGACATAAGTTCATATGCTGCCAGTATCAAGAAACTTTCCGAGAAATGGACCAAATGTATATACCTAAATGGTGACTACGTTGAAAAGTAAAACATGGTTTTTGTATAAAAATACGCTTTTTCCGTTGAGAGGCAACTTTTCAAACAAGCCCCGTATTTACCAATACCACCACACATACATGCAGATGATTTGTCTCATTGCTCCATTTCCAATTTTTATTCGTACGTTTTACTCTTAATATATTATTCATGCACAAGCTTTGGAAAAGATATCATATTAGACACTCGTTCTAAAAGTTTCCTTATTACTTTTTAAACACTTTCGTAGTCGTACATTATTATTATCATTAATATTGTAATTAGTTTCTCGTTCCGCTTTTTTAATTATAATAATTACTTGCCTTCTCACAATTTTTTTCCGGTTTGTAGCTTACGGTATAAATAATCCATCTTTGCTTGGAAATTACTCACAAAGGAAGTAATCTAATGCGGAATGCAACAAGTTTCCTTTTCCCTCAGAGTTGTAAGTAACGAGGTTACCGTTGTGGAACGGAAAATTTGCATTCCGTGTATAATTTTTACCACCTATCGCAGAAACGCATCTCTGAATCGGATGAGAAAATGCCGCATAAATTTTTCGCTAAGGAAACTATTCTGCCGCAACCGTAAAGGTACAATTTAAAGTTTAAAACTAAAACTAAGTAACTAAGTATATGACTTAGTTTATAACAAATTCGAGACACGCTCTTCGTTGAGGTCGGCGAGCGTGTACCGAAGCTAACTCTCGTTAGTTTCTTCGAGCTTGTTTCCTACTTCACCGATTTATATATGCTCGTTATTTGTTGCTCTAATTGGTATATAAAATTTCGCAGTTTTTGAGGCAATTAGCATTTTCTTTTTCCGTAAACACGTAATAAGCACACGCTGGAGCTTTTATATTTATCAATGCAAGCTCTTATTTTGCCATTACGTAAATGTCGAGGATCGTTTTTCAGGTTTATGAACACGCTTATCATTTTTAAAAAAGTGGAAACAAGTTTCATGCAGATTTTTGATGTGGAAAAATTACTTAGTTACATTTGGTTTACCCAGCACCTCCGCCAATTATGAGTTAGGCTATTTTAATTTTGAACAAAGTAAAATTTCATGATCAGTCATCTGTCTAAACGTCAGATGTGGATCGTGATTTCGATCTCTTTGGTCTCATCCGCACACAGTACACTGTGCGGCATGGCGAACGCTTATGAGTGTAAACAATACTTCACTTTATATTTTTGTATTTCTCTCAACGGCAACATATTCGAACGTTTTTTTTTCTGACATCAATGATACAGTATTTTTCTTATGATAGAAGTTACATTCGCCTCCTGTTGAAAAGGTGTACCAAAAATATTAGTGTTGATCGATGTATTAATTTACAAATTATACAAGTTACAACATATAAATTACACATTCATTTTTGGTAGCATTTTGTTAATTTTTGTTGCACCTGTTTTTCTGAAAACTACCGGAATTCTCAAATCCATTTAATAATGCGTCACATTCTTTGAAATCTTTAATTTGCACTTATTATATATATATAAAAATTATATAAATTATGTACATTATTTTTTNTAGGAACTAATATATAAAAATTATATAAATTATGTACATTATTTTTTATATGAAAAAATGGCTGGAGTTATTTGGAAGAATTTTCCTATATCACGTATTTTTCAAAAGGTGATTGATTGCATGTAATACATTATCCCAATGTGCAGTTCTCAACTCGCCTATATTGGCAAACCAGATATAAAAGTTTGTTTATTATTATTTATCTAAATAACAACACTTTTAGGATATTTGTATTCCAAAAATGTAAATTTTGATTTTAATACTCGATATACTTGACGACTTAGTATTTTTTTTATTGTTTCAGGTAAGAATAAGATGATAAGGAAGCAAACAACTTTAATAGATTCTTATTACGGGTGTTAAGTAAGTATTTAAAATGTAATGGTGTGCAATCCAATTATGTGCTATGGCCTTTGAGTCCTCGTTAAATTTTAAATTAATTTGAACTTTCTTGGGATTTTTTTTTTATAGTCAGTTGATTCGGTATGCGATTCCCCGTAGGCTTTCCTTAATAGAAACTGTTTTATGCATTTACACAAGGTAATGGTTGGAATCGGCAGCAAGGGATAAAATATTTGCTCGAGTAAGCTTCAAATCTAAGAAATTTCTTCGCTCCGGTTGCTTTTACTTAAAATATCAAAAGTCCACGGGGTTTTTTCCCTGCAATTCCTTCTGCGATGCCTCCAAAGTGTGTTTTTAGACGAAAGCTAAATACTTCTAATACCGGATTATTCTCCCCATTTCGTGTACCTTTTAGTCCCATTTCCCTCCATCAAATCGTACTTTAAACGAATCGAAATGAAACTTTTATTCTAAGTCTGCGCTGTTTCCATTTTAGCTTGTACCGTATTTTTTTTTTTTTTTTCAGTAAAAGTTGTCGAAAAAGGCTGAAGTTCTGGGAAAATAAAACGTGTTTCTATATATACATTCAGGAAATTGCATTTTTTTTTTATGATGGTTGCGTTTCAGTGTGTGGTGTGTAGAATTGGTTGTTATGGAGACAGATACGCGATCTTAATCGAGTTATCTAGACCCATAAAGATTTTCACTTAAAAGATATTGCACAGATTTCGTTCATATAACTTAAAAAGGATTTGACGTTATTGTAGGTAGGAATGGAGTTCTTTATTTTTTAGTTACAGTTACATATAAAGTGCCTTTTGGGATATCACATTAGTAGTATAGGTACAATTATAAATTCTGTAAAGTTTTACCAAAATTAATACATTTAAATACACCTAATCGCAGTATTACAACTACATCTGAACGAACAGATTCAATTATAATAACTTCAGAGAAAATAATGGAAGTCAGTTGTGTGAGGGTCCCGGTAGGGCTCGGTTTTTTTTACCTGACTATTATTTTTGTGCAAACTTTGTTTTAAAGCAATTACAATCAATTTGGTTAAACAAATATTGTATACACCTAATAACGGAAAATAGCAGTCTTACTCGAAGAAAATCTAATTTATTTTCTATTATCAAATCCCATTGAGGTGCGTACCTTTTACAGTTTATTTATTACGTACATAATGTAGCAGGTGTATTTTATATTAGATTGAGAAAATAATTTATTTCAGTTGATATAAAACTTATTTAGTCACATAATG
>NW_020439087.1:68670-71311 GCF_000699045.2 Agrilus planipennis
TTCTCTTAAATCGGCTTTGCACGTGCAAGTCATTGATATGATATTGCTTAAATCACCCAGAATCACCTCACCAATTATATAACGTGAATCACTTTTTAAATCCGAAGTTTGTAAAAAGTAGGCAGTAAACTTGACGGAATTTGAAGGTTAGCTTCCGGATTTGTTATTTCCGAATTTTATAATGTGATTGGCACCTTCAACGAAATTTCCTTTCCGAGGCTTGGTGTCAGCCCAATCACGTATTGCGTCGATACTTATCATTTTATCGTAATTTAAAAACTGGGAAATTGCACGGTACGCTATAGGAACTACGATAAATTTTCCCTAATCGGCGCCATGTTTTTAGGCTCCTCCCATTTGACGGATCCCAATACTTAAAAGATAATTAATAAATTATTGGTTTAATTAGAGAAACCTAGTGATAGTTAGGATCTCGTAACAGTGAAGTGAGTGAAGACGGTATACGCGGCTTGCAAACGCATTCTCGTTTCACCACCCTAACTTCATATTATTTAAATTTCGTTTTATATTTAGTTCTATTTACTGATATATTTCTAAACCAGTGTTGCAAAGGTTCTAAAAATAATCATTGCTAGTTCATTTTGTGACGGAGCTACTAAAACGTAGCCTTAGCACCCAAAATTTCCTTCTGATTCTATCCAAACAGAATAAATCGTTTACCCATTAAGTTTTATTTCTTTCTAATTGATACGAACGGCTTTTTTTTTGTTGGCTAGGTTCGTTGGCCGCTTTCTGTGTGTACATTCGCATATATATATATATATGTATGTGTTTGCAAATGCGGAGTGTAGCTTTTAGTCGTTTCGTAAAGCGAGCGTTTTGAATAAAAATTGCTGGTGTTTGCACGAACGAATACATCGCGTCGCGTCGTGGCGAGCCGTGTCGTGTGCGACTGCTTGCTAAAATTTTCCTGTTGCATCTAGCAAACCTGAAGCGACGACATTCCTGGAAATTGATGTAGAGTTAGCTTTCGTTTGCTGAAAACTCAGGCTAGTACTGGTGTACGCGCGCGAAATTTTTCCTTTTCAAAACGAAGCTTTAACATACGTTCTATACTTATAAGACGACAGTTCACGGTACAGTGAACTCTCTCTTCCCCCCGAATTGTTCGCGTAGAACTAAACTCCCTCGCGTTCACTACGCGGCACCGTCACGGCTCAATCCCGAATTGTCGAGACGGAACTTCTCCTAAGACCTCCTCAGAATGGTGCCCTTGATGCGAAAACTAGAAGTAATTCATCCCTTATGTCGAAGTGCGCATTTATGCTTATTACGCGACGTTCTTTCAGGTGAAATGATCTTCATTCTTGAACCTGTCTTCTTCAAATGATTTTGCATAAATAAGCATGCTAATAAAATCAAGATTTAATAGTTTAAAACTATCCTAGGCGTAAGTCCGGTTAGGTTGGTGTCTGGCCATGTCCGAATACGAAATGTAACCATCTAAACATTAGATATATATACTTATGGCACTGTAAGTATGGTGCAGATCATATGATTTATCAACGACAAACTTCTAAGTTTGTTTTTCATTCATTGTACCTACTTCCCAAATAAAATTCGTAAGATAAATAAAAGCAGACGTATACAATTTCGGCAGGAGAAAGGGGATGATATTAGACTTACAATTTTCACGGGTTCTAAGAAAAAGTTTTGAGTAAGAATTTGCCTGTTTTGATATTTTATCAATTTAAAGCGACTTTGACAAACTAAATAATGAAAGGCAACTTTCACTTTTTTATTTAAGTTAAACAATAGTATTAAATTTGGTAAACTATTTCGAAGAAATGGAACTTACACATATTTATTTACTTACTACCTATGTTATGCGATTTCTTCTTGCTTCAACAGGACTCATTCTCAAGAACATTCCCCTCATGCATCTCCAATTTTTGTTTTCACTAACTTGGACCCTTTGCACTTACGAGTCGATATAGACTTTAGGAATTTTTGGTTTACACGAACCTTTCTATACTGGCAAGAGTATTGTATGAAAATAAATAAAAGTAAAACAAAAATATTGGTATGCAAAGGAAGAAAATGTAGGGAAAGAATGTAAAGATAGGAGACGAAAGATTAGAAGATGTGGCTGATTTTAGGTATCTCGGAAGTCAAATAAGACAGGACGGAAGGAGTAGTAGGGAAATAAAGCAGAGGATAGCGCAGGGTCGAGTTACCTTCAATAAAAAGAAGTCACTTCTATGCTCACGAACTATTAATTTAGAAATTCGAAAAAGATTGTTAAAGGTGTATGTTTGGAGCGCGGCGCGGTACGAGTGTGAAACATGGACGCGACGGAAATGGAAAGGTTGGAAGCGTTCGAAATGTGCTGTTACAGGCGAATGATGAGGGTGACGTGGATAGAAAAAGTTAGAAATGAAGAGGTATTAGAAAGAATAGGAGAACAGAGGACTCTAAGGAAATCAAAAAGAAATAGGCGAGATAGGTTGGTAGGACACCTTCTCAGGCATGAAGGTCTAGTCAGAGACATACGAGGGTGGATTGATAAGTTTCCGGCCTAACCAAGAGATGACGCCACTAGGCCTACCTTGAGGTGACATTCTATAGTACCATCCTTGGATAGCTTGTAGCTATAGTTTCAGCCCGATCTCCTTGCTAG
>NW_020439087.1:71877-81187 GCF_000699045.2 Agrilus planipennis
CTTTTTTAATTTCCTTCGGCGTTAACCCCTTCAAATAAAAGTATTTGATGACAGCACGATTTTCCTGCTTTTCCATTTTTACGAAAACCACAGAGGCGTCTTGTTCAGCGTGCTGTCAAACCTACACTAGCAAGGAGATCGGGCTGAAACTATAGCTACAAGCTATCCAAGGATGGTACTATAGAATGTCACCTCAAGGTAGGCCTAGTGGCGTCATCTCTTGGTTAGGCCGGAAACTTATCAATCCACCCTCGTATTAGAGGCGAAAACGGGTTAGATTACTGTTCGCAAATACTTAAGGATATAGGATGTTTCAGTTTTCGGGAAATGCGATGATTAGCTCAGGATAGCAAGGAGTGGAGGTGCGTGTCCAACCAGTCTTAGGATTGACGACCTTATGATGATTAAGAATCTTTCTAAATCATCTTTTCTCAAATCCTTCTACTGTAATTATCAATTTAACTTATGACTATTGACATAACGAAACGTGAAGATCGCCAATTAATCCTTGCTCTTTATTTATTTAAGTATTATCGTTGCCTTGCGTGTTAACGAACTACAGGTACAGGTACGGTTTTACAAGAACGAGAGAGTTAAGCACACTTGTTAATTTCTCAGGCATCTTGGCGTGGCATATGGCAAACGTACGTTCACACTTAAGCAGTGACTTCGTATTGTCAGTTAATTATCATTGCCTTTGCTCATAGTGCAGCTCGTTGTTAGTTTCGCTCACAGATCTACAATTTTATCTTCATCTGCGGGTTCAATAGCCGTTCCGACCTCATCATCACAGTAGCTGTAGGTACGCGATATAGCTGGCGCATATCGTCGTCTTATTAAAACCTCACTCCGTGACTGTCTTGGTTATTAATTCTACGATTAATTCTAATTCCGCCATTATGCGGCAAAATTAGTGACTTATTTTGCGTAAATTACGGGCGTTACTTGCTGCTACTTCGTCCGTGTCCGTGGAATCTCTCCAACTCCTGCAGACGCTTAACGGGGTCGATTCATTTCACCACGGGAAAAATTAATTTCAACGATTACTTATTGTCAAGTTTTCGTATTTGAATTCTCTGTTTTGATATCCACTCAATGTAAATTATATAACCGAAGAAAGAGATCTAACAATTTGAAGTAAAATATCTTCTTGGGTTTTTCCTTACTTGAACTTGATTTATTCATTGCAGTACATTAAAATAGTTTCTATTCTACATACAAATTGTAGTAGAAGTGAAGGTAATTAATTTCAGTATACTGTATTGTATGTTTGCTTAAATGTAAATGTGTTTATTAAATTTACACTAATTGTAATTGACTGTCGTATATTTTTCTGTACGT
The DNA here is from genome assembly GCF_000699045.2 of Agrilus planipennis. Taxonomy (NCBI): domain Eukaryota; kingdom Metazoa; phylum Arthropoda; class Insecta; order Coleoptera; family Buprestidae; genus Agrilus; species Agrilus planipennis. The sequence goes on from NW_020439087.1 coordinate 73,219, forward strand.
ATTTTCCCTTAATTTGATTAGCATTGCTATAAATTCACAATAAGTGTTCGTATATTGTCAAGAATATGACTGGTATGTATTCTGTTTTAGCAAAAACCATGCAGTAAGACCACATAAGTTTGGTATCAATATAGTATTGATATTTTTTTTATTGAGTTAGAAATACATTAAAAAAAAATGATTAAGTATTGATACGTTTATATTAGAATTGAATTCTTTAATTATGCTCTCATCTACAGGTATTTTGCAATTAATTTTTATACACTATAAACCATCATTAATGTTTATTGTTAGGTACCTACCCTGCATTAAAATTTTGATTGATAGATACATAAAAAAGTGTTAAATTGCGTCCACTTTTTTATGAAGAAGGGAGATGCGAATTGTTAAAAATTGTGTTATCAACAGTAATTGACGTCTTTGACGGTAAGTAACTCATCAAAACTTGTTAGCAGATATCAAACTGCGATTGTAGCCCGGAGGAGGAAACAGACCCTCACTTCGCTATCGTAATGTTGGCGGTGTCAGAACAAGCTGTCCCGTTTGTTAAGTTTCAACGTTTAATTAAGGGTTCGTAAAGTCTCCGTTAGTGTCCATTAGAATTACCGTTCATTAACCGATCGCTGACCTAAAAGCAATCGCCAAAACTACATAAATAACGTATGGATATTGCATATTGGATAGGGCGCATATTTGTTTACTTAATTGGGTTGTCGCATTTCAAAAAAATGAGATACTTTTTTAACCAACCCAATTTTTTCCTCTATAATAAAAGAAAATTCGAGACACAGACAATAGTACAATGTTTAGCAAACTAAAACCTTACAATAAACAAAATAATTTAAAATTCGTCTAATAGAACTGAAGTTAGATTGGTAGACGTTTACATAAGTGCATAACAATAAGGACTTTTAAATATTTATTGAATTCACGAAAATGTATGAGATTTTAACCTTTTTGATGTAGCAAATTCAAGGGTTTTTAAGACAGGATTTTATTACATACTACACGGAGAGAAAAATTACCATGCTCGTCACTATAAAATGAGTACAAGAAACTTGTATTGACAAAACTCAAGATTAGTCCAATAATTTTTGTAAGAGAACCTTATAAACTTTACTAGAAATAATTTATTTTTACTGTGCTATCATAGTAATTTTTCCATTGTAAGTTAGAGAAACCCAGATCAACCATGGTAATGTTTTTCTTTCCGTATAGTTCGCTCACGTTAATTTTCTGAATAAAATTACCGACACAGGGGTACCTCTGACAATGTGTATACAAAATTTCATGATGATCGATTGAGTACTAAGAGCCTGAAATTAAACAAACACAAACAAATTCACATTCGCAGTTAGAATATTAGTTAGAGTTTCAGACTGGTCTAACATTATTCAGGTTTTGAAGGTGATTAAATTGAAAATATGGAGAAAACGAAGGTAGTTTAATTGGCTTTTCAATTAAGGTGTGATAATTTAAAGAATTCTCCTTTAAATGTAATGTAATAACTTACGATTTGTTTAAGCATTTTGACAAAAAATTACGTTAAAATAAAAAGAAAAGTTTTCTAATCATGGAGTTGTATTTTCCTAATACCTACTTTTTAGTTAGCGCAGCGAAGCGTGTTACCTTTTTTTGATTTAATTATATTATTAAAGAAAAATAAATTAAAACTTATTCATTTTCAAATTAGGGCAACCTAAACTAACCTTATTCTAACTTTAAAAAAATACATACATTTTTTTTTGGAAATATTGTTTTATTAAAAGTATTAATTAATTATGATCCTGTGGAAATATTTAATGCACTTATACATATAGGTAAGTCTATAAATCGGTATAAATATTGCTATTAGGGTTATTTGACTGGACAGTTGAAAGTTTACGAGGTACCCTGTAATATAATATTGTGTATTTCGAGCAGGAGTTAAAAGCAACAAGTATGTATTATCCTTTGCCGAAACGATTTACATCTGTTATAATTTAGTTGGTAGGCGAAAGCCGTATGCAGTTTGTTAAAATGGTTGCGAACTGTTTAATTGGTGTAGTAATTAGGTCTGCTGGAACAGTGGAAACGTACGTACATCGGAACAATTACCACGTTCGCCGTTTTTAATTTACATCGTAGTGCAACAGTTAGCTGTGTTAATTGTGTGCTTTTATGGGCCCAGGCAGACGGAAGGGACTGTTGCTTTTGCGCGATGTTCCATGAACCGATTTCGCCAAGTTCTATTAATCGACGTTTCAAGTGGAAGGATTTTGCTATCTGATCGAAACTTAAGATGTAAAAGTGTAGATGATAAACATCACGGCATATTGTTTGAGAACAGATAATGGGATTATAAGTATCTAACCCGTTATTTCAATATTTTTACACTTCCAGAATCTTTAGACATCACTCTTGAGCAAGATCTAATTGGTTATACAGTTGAAGTATGATTTTACAGGAAACTATTATAAAAATTATGGCACATACGCAGTATAAATATGTATGTTGTACATTAGACCCAACATAATGATTTATTAACTTCTTTAAATAAATTCTAATTCAGTAAAGGTTTTCATTAAATAATTCATATAGAATTGCAGTTATTTTTATGTTTATCTATGAAAATTGGAGTTCTATATCTTTCGAAAAGATATAAAAAATTATAATTATTTTGAAGCTTTCTGACAGGCGTTGAAATACGTTTCTAATTCTCTCTCCACGTTCTGTTGATTCACGTGGACGAAATCTTCAGGAGTTCCTCTTTTTTTATTTCTTTCAATTGTGAATGAATTTTATACTATAAGCTTGAATGATTTTCAATGGATTTCTGTACTATCTATATTTTCTCCAACTCTGATATACTTTATATTGGACCTGTACAATCTACCCTGAAGAAGCTTTAACACCATAAAGCGAACCGTCAGTTTGATTAATAAATCATTTTTCACTTCTTAAATTCTTGTCTTGTCAAAGTTTGAGTCTCATTTATAGATACGCCTTTTGGAATTGAATTTTAAAAATAATGTCTGGAAGGTTTGGAGTATCTAAACCCACGAATTTGATCTATGTTTTGAAGTATCAGTCAGTTTATCATTCTGTATGTTGATATAGATAGGTAGATATATACTTTTAATGAATTTTGTACAAAATACATAATAGAAACAGCTGGGTTTTTATGATATTGTGCACTCTGTTTCCCGTGCAGTAAGTCATAGCAGATAAAAAATGACGGATTTTTTTTTTCAATTTCTACTGTTATAATCTGAAAAGTTGACCCATTCAAAATTACCACAATTTTGAATTTTTTTTTTAGTTTTTAAAATCATAATTTTTAGAGATTCAATAAAGAATGTAATTATCGTAATTTTTAAATATTTATTTTAAGAAAATAACATTAATTTACATCGTTTTTGTCCTTGAAATAAAAAGTGATATTTCTCAGCAATTAAGGTTCCTTTTGTTGCTTTTAAAAATAAATTTGTCTATTAAAAAGTGTTAACACATCAACATCTTCCGCAACAACAACACGATATTGTAATTCAATTTTATTTATTGTTTGTAGGACAGTATCTTTATCACCTTCCGTTTGACACAAAAAAATATTATCAGCTAGTTTCTTCCTTAATATTTCGATGAATCTACTTATTGCTGCTTGCATGGAATTTTTCTTGGCAAATCTTGGGAGGCATATTTTCAGTAAAAATTAAGTTTCTTGAGGCATTATCAGCGATATTTTTCAGTTGATGTATATTGCGCAGGACTAATATCAAAAACTCATAGTGACAAAAGTTACTGAAATGGGAAGGTATTGTTTTTTTTTTTTTTTTAAATAGGTAAGTTAGTGTATAACAAAATGAGTTGAATGAAAATGTGAAATGAGTTGTTATACTATCACAATGACCGTTACGTGGTTGGTTGAATTACGTAGCTGCATCTTCGTCGTCGTTTTCGCCGCGCCGGTAAAAGTTAATGCACGAAATTTGCGAGCAAGTCTGCTTATGAACTCATTACGCCGGAAGATTGAACAAAAGTGGCAGTGCAATTATCGTTTCCATCAAAACAATATCTGTTATGACTTGTAGCGTCTAAACCATTACACGGGCTTGCTTGCATCTGCTTTGTACGTGATGCGGTATTAAAACTAGTGGTTCGGTAATTAATTTAGTTTTGCAGCGACGAAATTCGTTTGTGTTTGCGGTTCGTGACGGTAGGTGCGCTGAAAATTAACTGATATTTTCAACTTGCACGCGCGTAAACAACAAAATGATTCAGCTAATAAATAATGAGGTACAATTATTATTAAATACAACGTTTGATTTCACACAAAAAGTGTGGAAAATTAGCATAACGGCAATTTCATTCAAATTATATCTAGGTATGTTTTATATTCAGGTGTGTGAAATCAAAATTGCAGTTAATTATAAAGTTCTTTTGATCGTCGAACTGTGCTATTTTCCACTTCAAAGGATAAATAGTGGTGTCCAAAAGAAGGACCTTTTGGGGTAATACTTATTTGAAAAATGAAATTGACTGATATAAAAGTTCTTGGGGGGTCGAAACTGTTAAGGTACATATGTATAAGCTACAATTCTGTACTTGGAGAAGCTACTGTGTTAGCGAAACAATTGTTATGGTAAAAATAAAAATTGTAAAAAATTACGAATGTTATTTTTTATAAAGTTAGAAAAGGTAACTATTTTCTATAATGAGCTATATATTGTCTCTTATATTGACTTCTAACAAATCTCGAACTTCGCTTGGTCAAATGTCATAGAATTAGTCTGGGTAATTTGTAGGAAAGGGAACTATAGCCCCATGTCCCATAGGCATGGTCGTTTTTTCATAATTCATTTTACTATCCTGAGTTAATCTTTGCATTTCCCTCAAACTATTTGTGAACAGTAATCTAATCCATGTCTACCTCTACTCTTCTTAACTACTATTTCTGTTTCTAATAAGTCTCTAACTAGCCCTTCATACTTTAGAAGGTGTCCTACCAACCTATTTCACCTATTTCTTAGTGATTTTCATAGCGCCCTCTGTTCTCCTATTCATTCTAATAGGTACTAGCCTTCTCTAAAATTAAACATTATGGCTACTTGTGTTTTTCAAAAAAGTTATTTTCTAATAAGGATATTGATTTATCAAACCGAATCCATGAAGCAGCTAATACGTGATAGTCACGTAATCAAACAAACCAAAGCAATTTCGAACCGTTTGACTTTGATTTCGAAGTCTGGCTCTTATGAGACTCAAAAAGTTTGAAATCGCAATCCATAATTCTTGTAGTTTCGACCCCCAAGAACTTTTTGTCTGTGATTACAATTGTTTAGGTAATATAGTCAATTTTTCGTAACTCCAAACATTAGGCCGTTTATACGGAAGAACTTCGTAGTATATAAAAATGTGTTAGTTTAATTGTTTTATTTATTTCATCAGAATAGGCTTTGAAACTTTTTCTGAATGAAAATCCCAAATAGATAAAAATATGTATAGTCGACGATTAACTAGCCCGAGGTATATTTTTTTGTAGATATTTGCTTAAATTATGCAAACACCAGAATGCAACTTCATTAAAAGCGACGTTTTAAAAATATAAAACAGAGCAGAATTTTCTACATTTTGTACATGTGTTGTTTAATCTACCTTTTCGCTTTGATCCTGGTCGTTGTCAAAGAATATTTTACTTAATCGGAGTACTTTTAGATGCATTCATATACATATGTCTCAGTGGAAAAACTACTGGCCGATTTTTTTTTGTAAAAGTAAATAACGTGAAGATAAAAATAGAGTTTACGGAGTTTAAACCAGGTTAGTGCTTACGAAATTGTACTTATCTAGGTACAGTAAATCTCATGACATGTTAATAAAAAGATTTGATAAGCCAAAGGAACACCGCTAAGGTATTATTTGTTGCTTCAGTTATATATGGTATACATTGTTTCCATTAATACGTAACTTTGGTAACATCATTCACATATGTAAGGAATTATAGGAGAATAGACATTCACGACCGGAATTCTTAGGATAATTAAAATTCGGGCTAAAGAAACTTGGTCTAAATGAACATTTCTATTCAAGATGTTGATCATTCATCTCACACACGCCTCATATGAGCTCAAATCTACTAAGAATTTACAATTGTATATAATAACGGAGTAGTAACTTTTATTGTCTGCGAACTTTACCGGTTTCCTTAAGGTTTCTGTTGACTTTTGGAAAAATATGAGCAATAGCCAAAGTGTTTCCATAATAGGATATCTACTAAAGTCAAATCACAGACTAGGAAAGGCACCAATCATATAATTTCATGTAGGTAATCTAAATATTTGATGAGGATAAGGGAGGAATTTGTCATGCTTTTATTACATTTATGTATTTTTTTTAATTTTTATTAATGTTTACCTTTTTTAAATTTTGACTTCTCACCTGACGGTTAATAAAGTATTGTTCAATGTGTACGTTTTAGGTGTTTAAGCCGTTTCATCCGTATCGGTAGAACTATTGTCTTCTGCTTCCTTTAATTGTAAGTTTGCAAGCTTCGTGATTCTTTAAATATATGACAACTTCGAGACGGTTTGGCTGATGGCCGTTCATCTGTTTAAAACACTTGATATTTCGGGGACCATCCCGCTTTCTCTTTGCTACAAGATGTGAAACTTTTTAGAAATAACCAAATCAATGTATCTGTAACAGTTCAAAATAAGGTTTTCTTGAATTGAGTCAGATGATAAATAATGTGAATGAATGATGAATGAAATTTGGCGCCATCATTGTGTTTCCTTTTCTCGTAATCAGGAAGTTGATGAAAGTAACTTAATCTACTTTGACCTCAACAACGAATTAATCAGCACACCCCCCGATGTGCCTAATTTACATTTTTCGTTCCAGTTCGTTTTCTTTGATGTTATTATTACGACATGATGCCACTCTGCTATCATGTCGTCGTTACGCCATCGAGTAGTCATTATTCAAGGTTAGCAATCCATGACATAATTGCCCAGTGCGATGCCCTGAAAAACACATTGCCACACAACTCGGTACGGAGCTTCGGAGGAGGAGGCCCCGGCCGCCTCTCTTGTCTTGTATTCATGCTCTTGCTCTGACTCTTGCCAACAAGCAACAGGTTCAAGGTGAATTTATGTACGTTTGTATCGTAGCTACATTTTTATGTATGTGAGCAATGTAAGTATGGGTGCTCTAGGTACATGTAAGTGTGTATCTGTATAATAGTACGTACGTATTTCTGCACCTTTATACCTTGACTTGTTTGACATAATAAATCCCATTGTTCGTACTACGAAATGACGACGTTCAATGCCAGACGTTCTCGAAATCCAACTTCAATCTTCTGGATTTTCGTTTTCAATGCATCTCGCCAGATACATTGTTTATATTTTCAATGGAAACGTGCCATCCCTTGGGTAAATTATGAATTGATTCCGTTCACTTTTGTAGCAGCGGATCTGACGTCCGGTCGATTTTTTTTTGTATATAAAACAATTTTCTCCGTAATCGGTTTTGTCCCTGGAATTGTCTCTACCTGAAAATATTCAAATTTTGCGAATTCTTGGCGAATTTTCCGGAATATTTGTAGAGGATGAGAAATAAATTCGGAAAAAAAATAATACTTGAAAGTCCTGGAAATATGCGAAACATGGCGAACATATAGGTACATTTTCTTCATATAAACTGACTGAATTAGAAAAGGTTTATAAAAATAGCCCACGAATCATAATAGAAACTACGCCTTTAACTTGAAAAATTTACCAAATCTATATTAATAATAACATTTCTAAGTTGTCATTATTATTAAATAAATGTAGTTGTCCTTATTGTCCTCACAGTTATATAATACAAGATCAATCATTTGAGTTGCCTTTTTATTAAATAATTAATTATTGTCATTGTTATTTTTTTTTGTATATATATTGATTTTAATGTAAGTTTAAATTCTTTATTTAATTTAAATTAATTTATT
>NW_020439087.1:81562-99144 GCF_000699045.2 Agrilus planipennis
CGTGCTGTCAAACCTACACTAGCAAGGAGATCGGGCTGAAACTATAGCTACAAGCTATCCAAGGATGGTACTATAGAATGTCACCTCAAGGTAGGCCTAGTGGCGTCATCTCTTGGTTAGGCCGGAAACTTATCAATCCACCCTCGTATATTTAATTCCAACCCATTATAAGTAAATCAAAGTAATAGGTTTTCGAAATATTGTTTAAAAAGTATCAATGAATTGCCAACTAAAACGAAGAAATCAAGAAAATTGCTATCGTAAAGTCATTGAATGGTTAATATTCTACCGTAAGCTACTAAGCAGTCCGAAGAAATCGTGGCGTTTGCCTAATTCGATACCACGCTCTGTTAGTAACGAAGATCTCGCTTGAGGAGACCGACCCGACCGTGCGAGCGAGCTTATTCCAAACACGGAGCTTTCCCAATTTTCCGAGCGTAGGTATCGGTGCCGCGAGTGAACGTGAAAAACTCGCGGATTAGTCAGTGCACGCGCTTCGGTAATAAGTGCATTTCCCACCTGCCCTGGCCTATGCGTACCCGTAAAAGTACGCAGACTCGGGCGCGCAAGAGTTGCGCGATATGCCGGCACGTTCTTAGCCGGAACCCGCTCTAGTCCGGGCGAGATCGCTTTAGCGTGCAGCAGTGCGCACCTCCACTTTCCTTACGACTACACTACTACTACTATTACTCAACTTACCTACCATCACTCTGTCACCACCGATCCTATCATTCACTTGGCTCCTAACCATCTTCCACCGCAGTCGAATTGAAAAAAATCAGAAAATTAACATTTAACAAAAATCAGTCTCCAACCGACCTGTTAATTAACTAACAACAATTTTATTATTAATAATAAAATTACAACAGTGTTCGCTGCAATTTCGCGTCTGTTTTAAAACTCCGACTGTTCTCGTCTCGTCTGTCGTCTATTGCTGTCATTTCGCTGCTGTTTTTAATATTTCCCCGTGGTGCAACGGTGTTTTCCGCATCCGCGCCACTCGCATACTTTTTCATTCGCGCGGGCCGAAGAAGTTAACGTAGATCTTATTATTACACGGCATCGGCTCGTAATCCTATTCGCCTTTCTCTTCCTCCTTGTGTTGGTTGCAAAAGTTCCTCTCAGTACAAAAAGTTCGAGTGAGGCGTGCTAATTTATTAAAAGAAAAAATAGGAAAAAGTAAAAAAAACGTATATCTTTTGCCACGAGTTGTTCCAGTAAAGGCCGATTTTTAGTTGCTGCGTTTTGACGGCAAGGACGACACATCGTCAGCGTCTTGTCCAAGAATTCACGACAATCACTTAAAAGTTAGATGGTAAATGGTAATTAATAATAATAATAATAATAATAGTAATAACAATAGTTGTGTGCTAATAGAACTTAAATGTTAAAAGACGAATCGACACTTAAAATCGAGGCTTCATATTCATGACTAAGTAAGTCACTTTGCACGATTATACGATTATTGATATTACTTTCATGTTAAGAAAATCCGTCTTGTCGTCACCTTTTGGCAAATAAAAACGGAGCACTGTGTCGAAAAAGTTACTTGTTGCGCTGAGTAGAGCTTTCCTCGTGGGCTGACTTACTGAAAGTAATTGTCGTGCGATTTTCCGAATAGAAAGCCATAAATCGATCATAAATAGCATTTTATTATTTGCCTTTGTTTGATCGTCAGTGGTTCGCGACATTATTTTCGCCTACTGCTGTTCGATACGTTAAATGCATTAATAGAAAGGTGAGGTGAGACTGGGTTTTTGACCTCGCGAGAGAGAGAACGCATTTTATCGCGCGTTAATATTTTACAATTTTTTTATCGGCTTGCCGTCCCACTTGTGTGGATGTAGTCTCGATTTTAGGGGTAGCGTGCAATATATATTTAAGAATAAATAATAAATACCTACCGATACTGACGCTAAGCTCGTATCGAAAGCTCGCATTAAAGTCAATACTCAGTATAGAAAATTACGCGCTAGTATTTATTACATTGGCGTTCATTTGTATTCAGGCGGACGTTTCGTACGGAAATAAAACTAAACGTCTTCAATCACTTTCCTACATGTTTCAATTAGGCATAAAACATATCGGTTAGACAATCGGACTTTTCGCGCTAATTCGTTGCAATTCTTACCGAATTAATCATTATCTATTAGTAATGTTCAACAATAATAAATAAAACAAACAGGAAAAGTTATATTTGACGGATATTTTAGTCGCAAAGTTTATTAAAGTTACTATTATTGTATTTATTATATAAATTAAAGCACCCTTAGACTTAATTTTTCGATTTAGGCGATAAGATTTATTGAATATATATCTCTACACATCACTTATTGTAATAGGGTAATTATTTATCTGTACTGTGTATTAAACATATCTTTGATTCACTACAAATAGGCTAATAAAAAAAAGTATATCTTACAATTAGTCTTACAATAATTATCTCTAGGAAGCTGTTGTAAAATAATATTTAACGTATAGAAGAAAATTTTTGTGCAATATATTTATACAATAACTAAGGAATTAATAAGGCAAGAAACTGAGATCAATTGTATGCGACAATCTATTATTGAATTAAGACAATCCGGTGTTAGACTTAATAATTACTGGCAAAAGTAAATAAAATAAAAAAGACTTATCCAGAACAATCAGATTAATCTAGAGAGTACAGTAAACATAGGAACGATTAACACGTAGTAAAATTAAAAAAAAAAAGTAAAGTAATAAACTTATTCTGTTCGTATAAAATTGTTAGCAATTTAATAGTCGTTGTAAAGCTGGTTACTGGAAGGATCAAATAATAAAAGCAACAAAAGAAAATTATATTAAATAACTTTTGGCGTATCGCATCGGAAAAATTTCGTTGACGCGTTTAAACCCCTTTGGCACCACGACGTACTACCTGAACGCACCTTCCCAAATCCCTTACGTAGTGCCCCTGTGTCCTGTTGTTCCTTGTCCAGAAGTAGTACCGCCTGCCGCATATTTGCCCACGAACGCGTGCACTTGCGGCCAGTGTGCCCCGCAACTCTATTGCAATCACCTGACGGCACCCAGTACTCTCATTGTCAATCGGTTCACCGAGATTAACTATTTCGACAACCTTCACAACCAGTCTATTACACCAGACAAACTGGTCGCCTACGACATGGTAAGTTCAGTGTCAGTGTTTATGTAACTTGTTCATTTTTTTTGCCGACGAAATTCCTAAAGCTGTGTTTGTAATCACATGTATTGTGGTCTACAAGTACTGCTTCATACGTACCAGCCTACGCATTGACAAAAAAATTTTTCTTGATAAGTTCACTACACTTTAGTAGTAGTGGTTTTTCCTTAATGATAGAACGTACAAGCAGTTGTCCTGCTGGAAGCGCTTCTGGAAGTACTGCTATACACAAGGATTGGCCCTGCCAGAAGGACTCAAACGCGCTAATGTATGTCTTTCCGTTAGGACGACAGCTTTTTGTCAGCAATACGTATTTCAGCCTTATTCTTCTTCTCAAATTTCATTATCTCTGACTTCATATACGAGGGTGGATTGATAAGTTTCCGGCCTAACCAAGAGATGACGCCACTAGGCCTACCTTGAGGTGACATTCTATAGTACCATCCTTGGATAGCTTGTAGCTATAGTTTCAGCCCGATCTCCTTGCTAGNGTCTTACAATAATTATCTCTAGGAAGCTGTTGTAAAATAATATTTAACGTATAGAAGAAAATTTTTGTGCAATATATTTATACAATAACTAAGGAATTAATAAGGCAAGAAACTGAGATCAATTGTATGCGACAATCTATTATTGAATTAAGACAATCCGGTGTTAGACTTAATAATTACTGGCAAAAGTAAATAAAATAAAAAAGACTTATCCAGAACAATCAGATTAATCTAGAGAGCACAGTAAACATAGGAACGATTAACACGTAGTAAAATTTAAAAAAAAAAAGTAAAGTAATAAACTTATTCTGTTCGTATAAAATTGTTAGCAATTTAATAGTCGTTGTAAAGCTGGTTACTGGAAGGATCAAATAATAAAAGCAACAAAAGAAAATTATATTAAATAACTTTTGGCGTATCGCATCGGAAAAATTTCGTTGACGCGTTTAAACCCCTTTGGCACCACGACGTACTACCTGAACGCACCTTCCCAAATCCCTTACGTAGTGCCCCTGTGTCCTGTTGTTCCTTGTCCAGAAGTAGTACCGCCTGCCGCATATTTGCCCACGAACGCGTGCACTTGCGGCCAGTGTGCCCCGCAACTCTATTGCAATCACCTGACGGCACCCAGTACTCTCATTGTCAATCGGTTCACCGAGATTAACTATTTCGACAACCTTCACAACCAGTCTATTACACCAGACAAACTGGTCGCCTACGACATGGTAAGTTCAGTGTCAGTGTTTATGTAACTTGTTCATTTTTTTTGCCGACGAAATTCCTAAAGCTGTGTTTGTAATCACATGTATTGTGGTCTACAAGTACTGCTTCATACGTACCAGCCTACGCATTGACAAAAAAATTTTTCTTGATAAGTTCACTACACTTTAGTAGTAGTGGTTTTTCCTTAATGATAGAACGTACAAGCAGTTGTCCTGCTGGAAGCGCTTCTGGAAGTACTGCTATACACAAGGATTGGCCCTGCCAGAAGGACTCAAACGCGCTAATGTATGTCTTTCCGTTAGGACGACAGCTTTTTGTCAGCAATACGCATTTCAGCCTTATTCTTCTTCTCAAATTTCATTATCTCTGACTTCATATAATTACAGTTTTTAACTGTATAAGTGCCTCAACTTTATCATATTGCTTATATTATTTTCATAATACCAAGGAGGAATATGCAACAATTATTGATTCTAAATAACTTTTATTAGGTTTGGCATCTCAATCTTGCCCGGCTTTGTTATAAACAATATTTTTTTAAATAAATAGTTCTATCCATATGATTAATTAATTTATCTATTGAATAGAAAACCTACTGGATTATTAGTATCGTGTTTTACTCTAAGAATACCTTCACAAATTTTTGTTACGTTCTTATCTATGTCCTTTAAAACGGATACAGAAGTTTTTGATTTAATAACTTTTTGTGCAATTCTGAAGTATCTTGCGGATCGTCACTGATCTCTGAACTGCGACACTGCAACTTTTATCGTTTTCTAGGTCAAAATACTTGAAATATAATAATGATTTCTAAACGACTCGTTCTCATCAGAAGAACACGCTGTTCCTAAGGGTAATTTGGTCAGTAACCTACCAAATCCACCCTGTAATAAGCAAGGATTTTTTTTAAATAAATTGAGTTTATGAGTAATGAATAAACCATTTTTCATAAATGAACATAATAACATTCATTTAGTTTAATTAAAACATGAGCGATCTAAAAAAAGGGGCGAGTGCGAGCTTCCCATATTTTAAATTGACCCTACAGTCTGCTTATGGCTTAAGAGAAATGCATTGCTATTTAAAAAGGGAAAGAAATGTATTTCCCACACAGTACGAGTGCCAGCACAATAACGCTATCATAGCTGCAAGGAAATGTAATGCGAACCTGAACCAATTTCAATCGGAAATTATCGCTTACGCATCGATTACGATACAGTTCAATTAAGTGTTTAACATTTCTTCCAGCGACTTGAATATTTTTGATTTGCGATTTGGAATTGATAAGTCGTTTGTTAATTTAATTGCTTATATGTGAAAGAGCATGAACAGCGGCATGCCTATAGTGCAGTAAATATTAATTTTAAACTGAGATGGAGAGGTTCAAAATACGTAAAAAGACTTGAAATTAAGGGACTTTTTTAATTTGATATGCTGATTGTTATTGAACCCAGTTATGTAATATCGCTTTTGGTTTATCACTAATTACATTAAAGTGAATGAATTTTTGAATTAATTTTTCACTTTATTAGATACAGAACTTGCAAAAATTCTTCTAAAATTCTCAATAGATGATAGATGATTAATTTGTCTTAATGCTTGCTTCTTCATAATTATAATTTTGATTTAATTGTATAGGAGGAAAATGGTTCCATGCACCTTGAAAATTATTTCGTTCTCTTAGTAGTTACTAATTGGGTAGTTACAAAAATACATATATTAATAAATACAGTGTAGCAATCATTAATATATTTTTATATTCTTCCTTGAGAATGATGATTTATCGATTAATTATTAATTTTTATTCCATTTTGTTGGAACATCTTTCATTTCCGTTTTCTTTTAGTTTAACATTAAATGCATCAAAGACATCAGTGATATATGACTGTGTGGTGAGATAAATGATTTTATTTATGAGACTGTGACTTCTCATAAATATAATTTAAATACATATATACTGACGTGTAAAACCCCACTTCAGTACTTATGAATGTGAACAAACTTAAAGTAAAAAGGATAAAAAATTCAAATAGGAACACACTTGATACCTATCCTGTACAATAAGAGAGATCGACGTAATGTGCCAATTTTCCACCCTTACAGATGGAATATTTTTTTTCAAATTTACACAGAACCACACTTTAGATATTACCTATCCAATTAAAACATAATCATTAAAATCGGTTCACAATTGGGCAAGAATTACACTCAGACTTACGTACTTTAATTGACTGTTAGTTTCTGATAATTATTTTTTTTATTTAATGTATGTAAGAATTACGTTTTACTCACTTGTTAGGGACAGCAATCGATACAAATTACAGAAATCGTCCCGTTGAAGTTGTAGTCAATTATTATCAACTAACTTGTCGTTTTTATCACCGTCAATTCTGCATTGTAATTATGTAGTTAAATGTGAATTATGCATCATCTCATAACGTAACGTCTAAACCGTCCCATACAGTATATGTACAGTTATTATAATAAAACGATTTGATATTTTATCACATTCGTGCTACTTTAAACTCATTATAAAAATTATGGGCATTCTGAAAGACCGTTCTTCTTTTATTTATAGTCATATGAAGTACAGAACGTATTTGCAAAAAGTAATGAGATGAGGAAAACTGTTCTATTTATGCACAAAAAAACATGTGATAAAAACACTTGTGTGGAACTGTTATTAAATGCTGTACATTACAAATTTTTGTACTTCTGTTGACAGATTTATTAGGTTGCAAGTATGCGGATGTGGATCTGGATCATCGTTTTTCTTTTATTTTGGCATATATTTTCTGTAAATATTTGATTAATATAATACCTACATAGTTTCGCAGATGTAGAGAAGTCTCCTTAGAATGCCATTATATAAATAAATTTTCAGCATTTATTAAGTATTTTGTTTCTATATACAGGTTGCGAAAGAGTTAACTTTTGCATGGGAAATTTTATTCTGTGTATTACCGTACCAAGCACAATAGCGTAGTGGAATGCATTTTGTGCATCACAGTAGATTTATTGTTACATATCACACACCGTAACTAGTCGATAGACCATTTATCAATATTATCGACCTATGTATGTAGTCATCAATTAAAGCAAATGGAATCTTTAATTTATTTAATTGATCTGAAGTAGTGGCGCGTAGTTCGCTGCTCCTTATAAATTAATAAAGACCACTAATCCAACGTGTCTCCCTAGTTTGTGACGTTGGACGAAAGCCAACCAGTTAATTTCGCGTTTCTAACAAGAAACTAATTAATGCAACCGCTCTGTTTGCCAAAGTTTTACGTAAGTGAATTAAAAAAAATTAATTTGCATTAATATTATGAAGGAGATGATAATAAACAAAAAATACCTAATAGAGGTCATTTCACTTATATGTACTATAAAAATCTACTTAATAATACTGATACTAAAAAATTGCATTTAGACACATGGTGCTTCTGAATCATTGATGTACTTTTTGTAGTTCTTAGGCTTACACGGTCGGCGTATATCGATGCGGTGTTTTCTTTCCAGTTTTTTGACCGTGGTCCGTGGAATTTTACTTTTCCAAACGTTTCGTCGTCCTTTGCTGACGGCATCTTCAGTGGTGACTGGGTAGGTCAGATTCAGCACCTGCGAAACGTTTGGAAAAGTAAAATTCCACGGACCACGGCCAAAAAGTCCGGACGATAACACCGCATCGATTGATGTACTTCTTTAGATTCTGTGCTATTATGCATCATCCTGTGAAAAATACGTGATATTGGGATCCGTCAAATGGGAGGAGCCTAAAAACATGGCGCCGATTAGGGAAAATTTATCGTAGTTTTATTTTTTTATTAAGGTTATGGCTAATGGTAAATACTTGCTGAAATATAATCATGAGCATTAAAATGACGTGAACAAATTTTTATTCCGGAATTCACTTCTTTGATACCTACTGCTTTCATCCAAGCTTCTATTAGTTTAATTTTCCGAATATATTTCTTACATATATAAAACGGTTAGTTTTTATTGGAAAGTAGTTAATGTAGGTGAAGAGTGAAGATCTATGTCTGAAGTGCTATTGCAGCTTTTCACTGAACATATTAACTTTTTATTTGATTTAACTTTAGAAGAAAACTTCGTCGATTCCATCATCAAAAAAAATTTTACTTTTTTAACGTGTTTTATTATTTTAATAAACAATTTTACAATTTGCGTGCACAGTTCCTATGTAAACTTTTCCCTCATTCGAGTTATAAATTTGGCCACCAGACGGATCCCAATAGGAAAATAATTAGTAAAGTAATACACATAACTGTAATAAGTGTAATTTGACATTCTTGAGGGGTGTCACGTTTTGTTCAAAAGATTTTGAGAGTTCGAGAAACACATGATATTTTCAGGTAGACGTTGTTGAAGAAACATATTCCACGTTCACCAAATTGCGCTCGTGCGAAATAAAAAGAAAGAATGCCTACAAAAAAAATGTGTAATTTCTACAATTTGCCTTACCTGCATTTTATTTTCCACGTGACAATAGAAAAGTCTTGTTCTTCATAGCTTTCACGTTAAGTACCTACGCGAAGTAGGTGTTCTTCTTACATTGGAAACGCTGTTTCTATTACTTGAGAATTGGTCACATATCTTTGTTGATTGTTTACTCTTTTTCTTGTTATGTTTTAAGTGACCTGTGTTTCAGATAAAGAAATGTTGGAAAAGAACACAAAGAGAGGTGAAAACTTTCTTGCAACTCTTACTTTATAGGTATACCATCTAGGCATATGTATAAATATACATGCAATCGTTTAATTATAGTTGGCGTGTTGTATTAACACTTTTTGCTTATTTTGAACTCTACTGGTTCATTAACCTTGACGGGTTTGAAGTGGCAACGTTAGATCTCCGGATCCGCCTTCTTGGTGGTCATACGGTCAGTCAATCGTAGTCTCAAGCGTAGTCCTTGGACTTCTGATACGAAACGATGGTTATGAGTTACTATTTCGTCTATTGGCATCCGAAACTGACTCGTGACGGGTATGTTTTTGATGGCCAATGAAAACCACAAATTTCCTCCATCAGGAGGTCATTTTCCCACCGTATCGACACCTTGTGCTTTCAGTGCTTTCTTAGCGTTAAATGTACCGAAGGTTTTGTAGTGAGTTTTGTATTTTTAATTTAGTTGTAGTGTACAGTATAATATAAAATAAATACATTCTTTTCTAAACGAATGCTTTGAAAATTTCGAATTTAAATAAATAAAATTAACCTAGTAGTTTTCAAATTTTCGTTCAAATCTCACAAATCAAAATTTTTAAACTAAAATTTGATTAACCTACTTACAAAATTGTTCAAATTAGTGAGACGTTGCCAATTTGTTGTTGAAATGCGATATTTAGTGGACTATAGAACGTGTTAGAAAATTCTATCACGTTGCATTTGTTGCTGTGTATTCATCCGTTGTAGGGGCGGTTTACGCAGTGTATCGTTTGAACTCTAAACTGCGAATTTTCCGGTAAATACCGCCATCAATCAGCTTCTCGGGCCGACGCGACGTTAAGTGAAATGAATATAGCATCTAGATGTTTACTATAGGTTCTGTTTATGAAAGCTCTTCATTTTATCTTTCCGCAAAAACCGAAACCATATGGTTTAATTATGACGATAATACGCTCGCCTTTCAATTTTCGCGATCACATTATGAGAAGGGATTTTTAAATATGAAGTCTTTGTGTCTCTTTATAATATTATTTGATAACTATGCATATATGTACGAGTATAACGGGTGGACTTACGAAAATCAGTAGAACGTTCAATTTCCTAAATAAAACGCCTTGCTCATTCTTTCGGGGAAAAAGAAAATTTCAAAACGTCACCTCTAAATATTAACATTAAAGGTTTATATTTTAAGAGAATGTTTTAATTTTGTTCGAAAAAAACAAAATAGTCAATTTTTTTAAACATTCTTCTATTGGCAATTATGAAATTTTTTTAAATATTCTTGAACTTATAAATATTTTCTAAGAAAAAGCTTTGTATTGTGGTCTACAAGTACTGCTTCATACGTACCAGCCTACGCATTGACAAAAAAATTTTTCTTGATAAGTTCACTACACTTTAGTAGTAGTGGTTTTTCCTTAATGATAGAACGTACAAGCAGTTGTCCTGCTGGAAGCGCTTCTGGAAGTACTGCTATACACAAGGATTGGCCCTGCCAGAAGGACTCAAACGCGCTAATGTATGTCTTTCCGTTAGGACGACAGCTTTTTGTCAGCAATACGTATTTCAGCCTTATTCTTCTTCTCAAATTTCATTATCTCTGACTTCATATACGAGGGTGGATTGATAAGTTTCCGGCCTAACCAAGAGATGACGCCACTAGGCCNCAGGAACAATCAAAACTAACCGTACACTGATTGTTCAATTACTTTATATAAAATTTTTGATTGCGATTATGTTCAGCGTATAATTTGATGTGGGACAAACAATAAGCTTGATTCATTTTAAGATAGGGGTTACTGATTTTTTTTTATAATCTACAGTAGTAGTTTTTTAACGCATTAATCTCTTTTAATTCGATGTTTTATTAAATTTCAGTAGGTGTATTAACATTGGTCGGAATTTTAGTCCAATACATGCAAGTGTGCCCTTGGGCATTATTCCAACTTCTGCAGATAATCGAAAATAATAGCAGTAGAAGTACCCTTTATTAATAATCCTAGGTCTAGGTAGGTTTTTAATTACTAAACTACACTCATTTTATTAGTATGTGTATATAAAATAATTGAAAAAAGTTTTTTGAGTAGTTGTAGCTGACTATTACTCTCGCGCTTTATCGTGACACAATAATAATTAGCTTAAAGACAACAGATAGAGCGTATCATTAGCGCCACTGGCCTTTGAATATCTCTGCACATTCCTATCCGTTGGAGCAGGTTGTAAGTGAGAATAATATCTGAACGATGACGTTCTTTGTAATCCCTATTATCTCTATTAATAACCATATGTCACTGATAAGGAATCACTTGGAAACGGAATGAGCCTGTAACTGTTCATTTCTCTTGACTTATCAACCGTCCCATTTTGTGTTGTTTTTATGCCACATAAAAGCGCGTGTACTCTAGATCACAACGTCTTTTTATAAAATTGCGGAACTAATTTTTTACTGTGTAGTTTAAATAAACGAAAAATATTAAGTGTAAAAGATAATATTCGTTTTAACGCAAATTTTCGATCTTCATTCATGGAGGTAAGAGAGCTGTATGCTGAAGGGATTAAAAATAGTGGCGACATTGAACGGCTCGCGCGTGTTGTTAACTTGCCGTTGATACGCTCAAGATGTAATTTCCTCTTGAAGAGAACTCGAAGCCGCGGCGGAGGTACTAGCGGATTACGCAATTACGACCGTAAGTCACGAAAATAGAAGGAAATCCGAAATTGGAGACATAAAAGATCGAGTTTTCGAAGAGGCAATAACGACGACATCTCGAATTTAAACCAGAGAGATCTGGATTTGTGCCGTTCGATTTCTCCATTTCTTGTCTGTTTTATTTCCAATTTCTTCGTTCATGAATATGTACAAATTTTATTTGAAAATTCAGAACATGTGTAGTAGTCATTCAATCCAATTATTGCATGAAGCTTTGCAATTATAAACAGAGTTTTTGAATAAGTTATGCCAAGTAGTTCTTTAATCTAATAGCTACTGACGAGCACGGTTCCCTATTGTTGTGTTATCGTAAACCTTACGATTAGTACGTACTTATAATTGTGTCTTACAAATTTTGAACCATATTTTCTTTCGATGGTTGAAGAAAGAACAGACAATATCACATCGTAATATGTCAAACTTTATCACGAAATAATTCACATCACTTTCATAATGTTCTTGTCAAACTAAAGATTCTTGGTCAACAGAAAGGACCCTATCCGTATGAGTTTTGATGATTCGTTAGTAACTCAGCAGATTTCACGCTTTAGACTTCCAGTTGCTCTTATTATTTATTCAAGAGTGTGCAGAAATAGAGGGTGTCATGGTAATCAATAAGAAAAAGGCAAAATCAGTTAGTTAGATTAATCCTCAAACGTGAAGGGAACGTATTAGAAGTAGAAGCAGGAGTTAAGAGTGGCGGAGAACAGTTAGAAACGGGCGTAGGTTTGCTCTAGTTTCCAGAAATGCGAAAATTGAATAAAGTGGAGGTGCGTGTCTAACCAGTCTCTGGGCTGAAGACGTTGTGTGGGTCATATATGCAGAAGGCCGTTTGGAACGTCCTTAGAGTTAATTGAGAATTGCAATAAGACATTTAAATTATTATTATAGTATAATAATGTTCCACGTATCTACTGTTTTAGCGTACGTAGTATTGTTCGGTGCAGTCATCTCGTCCAATATTACAAAAATCTACAACTATCTGTTGCCCATTGAAACGCCTCATTAAAGGATGGAACTAACTAACGGACGTAGTTTTGATACCCAGGATGTTGTCTGTTAATCGAAATTTTCAATTAAAAATTGCCAACTTCAACGATAGATCACAAATACTTCGACGGAATCCCCTATTTTGTACGAATTTATGCGATTGTTTTGTAAGTCCGTTGACATTTTAATTCTAAAGGAAAGCAGTAAAACTTATTCTCATATTAATTAAAAATAAACTATAACATTAATGTTTTATAAATAAACATGTGTCTGCTACCTAAGTGCCCTATCATCTGGTGTACTCAACAACCGCAACAGATTTAAACTCACAGTAAATATTTTTATTTATCTCATAATACTTATTATATTTTGTACAGTACTTTCTTCTTTTATTTATTTTCCTTTGACTGCAGTGTTTCTTCTCAATTTTTTTACACTCCAATTAAATTTTTCCTTTGATGAGTATTTTCTCAACTTTTTGCTGAGCTAATAATTTGTTGTTGATCATTTCTAACCTTTAACCCTTGTTCACTTTTATAATTCACACCAACGCTTTAATATCAACATTCGTATTTTTACGCCTTTTCTAAAAAACGATAAAAACACTGCAATCCTTTTAATCCTGTAATTGTAAGTCACAAAGTAATTTTTGAGCTTTGAGTATATTTAGTGCTGCTGAAATAAATCAAAATATATTTGGACTAACAAAAGCGGGGAAAAATATCGCTGTTGGTACCTCGGTTTTAAATACATCGCCTACCTAGGAGTATTAATAAAACACAAATTAGTAAAATAAATTGAGTAATTGTTAACTTATCGTAAAAGGAAAATATAAAAATTCGATAGAATGTTTCAACGAAATATATTTTGAAAAACTCAACATATTTATTACCGAATGACATAACTAAAACTAAGTGGACATCAACAAAATGCGTTTTGTGCAATTAATTATAGTATTTGTCATCAAGTGTTTATGCAAGAATTAATAGGAACCTCCTTTTGTTTGTATAGTTATTGGTACTATTTTAAAAACAATGGAAGTGCCAAGAATTATTATGCACCATTTTCTAAAGCTATCGATTGCATGCATTAAGTATATATACGATTTATTATTGATTTGAATTGCTGTCACTAGCAGAATAGTAATCATCATTTACTTGTGCTTAAAGATTATAGATTTAAGACAGTGCGCTAATAGTGTGCATCGCCATCGTGTATTAGACGTAAAACAAGCGGAGGTGCATTAACGTGTCATGTGTGCATAAATATACAACACATCAGTGTAGTAATTACCGTAAAAAGTTACGTTGAATAATCAATAACCTGCAGTAGGTATACAAACATTGTCGCAGAAGTTGAAAATTGAACGTTGAGTTACCATTACTTTAAATGTAGCGGCCAGTAATATTAGTAAAAGCTTGCTTGTTTAATTTGTAGGCACTGTTAATCTATGGGCTTTCGTTTCTCATTTTTATGTCAAAACATTTATTGATGCTTTACTTGTAATTAATTATCTGAGTCTAAAAAAAAATAAAAATAAGAATATAAGCTAGTAAGTAGGAAAAGAGCGAATATAAAAATAACAGACGAAGAATGAGAAGAAGTGACCGATTTTAGGTATCCAGGAAGTCAGATAAGTCAGGACAGAAGGAGTAGTAGGTAGCGATATAAAGCAGAGGATAGCGCAGGGTCGAGTCGCCTTCAATAAAAAGAAGTCACATCTATGCTAGCGAACGGTTAATTTAGAAATTCGGAAAAAGTTAGTAAAGGTGCATGTTTAAAGCATGGCGCTGTACGGATGCGAAACATAGACAGTGGACGCGACGGAAAAGAAAAGGTTAGAAGTTTTCGAAATGTGGTGTTACAGGCGAATGATGAGAATACCGTGGATAGGAAAGGTTAGAAATGAAGAGGTGTTAGAAAGAATAGGAGAACAGAGGACTCTATGGAAGACAATAACAAATATGTGAGATAGGTTAGTAGTACACCTTCTCAGGCATGAAGGTCTAGTCAGAGACATATTAGTGGCAGAAACGGAAGTTAGGAGGGGTAGAGGTAGATCTAGATTAGATTATTGTTCGCAAATAGTTAAGGATATGGGTTGTTCTAGTTTTAGGGAAATGCAAATATTAGCTCAGGATAGGAAACAGTGGAGATGCGTGTTCAACCAGTCTTAGGACTGACGACCATATGATGATGATAAGCTAGTAATTTTAGTATTATCCCTCCAGAATTGTAAGAATAAATATCCTTACTAGGATTTAAGGAAGGGGGACAGCTAGTGTCCGAGCCGGGTTAGCCACACTACTTTGTGTGGACCTCATGAGGCTGCTCTATAAGACGCCCTCCTAAAGAAAAGTGATCGTTCCCCGCTTTTGATAGAATCGATCTGATTATACCGGCTAATATTTTTAAATATAGCCCACTAGCAGATAACTACAAGTTCGTCTAAGAAGAGTTCCTATATTTGATTACTGCCTAATGAAGCTAATGGTGGAATTGTCCACTTATTTTTAAGCTTGTACACGTGTTAGATTAACTTAAGATCTTTAAGAAAAACTCATAAGTCATACCTCACTTCAGCATGCCTCTCATTTGCTTCACGCCACTTGAGAAATAAAAATACATTACAGAAACTATATCAAATTAACTGCTTAATACAGAAGAAGTTTGCCGAACAATCTTAAGAGCAAATCCTTACTGTGTGATTCCAACTTGAAATAGAAGTACATAAAGTAGAAAAGGGACTCATTCCTGAACTCATACTAGTCATCATTAAACCTTTTCCCTGCGGACACGTGTTTCACCCATTTCTAATGCATTATCACATTATCAACAAGTGTCCGCAGGGATGAGGTTTAGTAGTCTCATTTTTAGTTTATTTATATGACAGAATAATGTATTTGATACTTTTATTTTATTCTTTATAATTTGCTGCTAAAATTATACACATGTGTAGTTCCATTAGTAGAATTTACTGTTTCGCAAACTAATAAAAAAATCTAACTGTATTAGAAAAGAACATTCCCTTGGGAATATTTAGCTTCAGAACATCAGATTTGTACCCTTTTGTTGTAATGCCACATTATTTAGATCTCAGACCGTTGAACAAAAATAAAAACGTCTTGCTTTCAATTGCGGCATTGTTCTCGTTCGTGACCTATGCAAAGCTTCGTTGGTTCCTCGTAGATTACTCGAGATTTGTACACTACGTGCAGGTAGGAAGATAGAAGTGCCTTCCTCTCCTGCCCGCTTACCTTCCTTGCCTATCAAGCTATCCAACCTCCTTGTTCCATCTAATGTCCGATTATAGTAGCTAGCTTCTTACGGCGAACAGTATGACGCTACGCTACGCGACGTGCCTTTATTTCACAAACATTATATGCATACATACATACAAGTCGGTATATTATGCATTTGTTAATATATGTACACATGTAACGGCAGTAATTGTACATTCATGACCCCAGCCTGTCTCTCCTGTGAAACTGTGGTCCATTTAAATTGGGGAGAGGCACGTACTACATAAATATCCTATAGGGATAATTTGTACCATCTGGTTGTTTTCTTAAAATCAAGTTATATGTATATCAGCTTCTACTCGATCGATTTTAATAAATCGATGGAGAATTAATTAATATAATAAATATGGAAATCCTTATGATAAAAAACTTCTGTAAAGTTAACTTTGTTTTGAAAGCTCTGTGGTAAGAATTATGTTTTTGTTGTAATGTTCTTATCTTCTTATCTTGGCTGCAGTAAAACCATCACTTTGGCCAATTTGCCGTCATTACATTTAAGATAAAACTTCTAATTGATGAAGGAAAAGTCAAATTGATCGATTGATTGTCATTTTATTTTTTAGGGTTCCGTACGTCCGAATGAAAAACGGAACTCTTAATCTTAATCAAATTTCTTCTAATCTGCTGGACCGATTAAGTTGAAATTTAGTACACATCTGAATTTCTGTGAACCAAACACGGACGCATAACGTAAATAATTTTGAGCAGAGGGGTCATTTTTGGGGTGCCAACAGGAAAATAAAAAAAAAGTTTTGCAAACTGCACCGTGTGACATATTAATTGAGAGTTTGTTTTAAGGGCCTCAAAAATATTATTTATTTATAATTTTAAAATAAATGTTTTAAAGTTATTTAATGTAATAGATGAAAATTGACCATTCCCCCCCTCCCCCAATCTCCGAAACTACTGAACCTAAAATTTTGGAAAAAATATGAAAAATAGTTCTTTACTTATATATTACAGCAAAATTAATAAGAAGTCCATGGTCTGAACATAACGTGGTATATCCTTCAACAAAACAATATTGTTGTAGTAGACCCGAATTAGGACACAGCATCACTTCAGCAACTGGCCACGAAAGCCGTTACCAATTTATCAAACAAACATAATCAGATTTTTTTAATATGTATTAAATATAACAGAAAAATTACAATTTATTGATTGATCCATTGCTGCTTGCGACTTAAGTATGTTTCTTTTTTTGGAACGCAGTTATTACAATTTGTTCGATCCTGAGAGTAGTGAGTACTTCTGTTAATCAAATTTGCATTTTATGTATGTACTTTTATTACTACGCCATTTGAGCTTAGTCTATTTCTTGTGATCTTCGTTCGATATACACGATGTAAAATGAATGATACGGCACCTAGTGCTTTTGAGGAAAATATCGGAACTGAAATATTTAGGTACTAGTTATTCTACATGCATACATGCATTTAGAATTTCCATAACATACGTCCAAATGCTCGTTTGAATCGGTCTCATAAATGCCAAATATACTGTACCCATAC
>NW_020439087.1:100352-109271 GCF_000699045.2 Agrilus planipennis
TTATTTTATTTACATTTATTAAATATGAATTATTAATACTTTTAAAAAATCGGTTTGACATTTTCGAGTTGCTTATTGCTATAAAACTTATGAATTTTACTCTTATCTGCAACTTAAAACATTTTTTATCAATTAACTGAAAATATTTTGTCACTTAAGAGAAGACACCCAAAAATTGTACTTTTGACAATTTCGTTCTTTTATAATTTTGTTTTCAAAAGCAATTTAAAAAGCGGAAAATAAGTCGCCATTGTAAATCGTCTACGACTTGTGTTAGTTTTTGAATTTGTTTTTTTTTTGTTGTGTCAATGGAGTTGTGTGATAAGGTTTTTGTAACATCTGCCTGCGTAGTTTAAACATCAAGTTCTCCATCCTATCCTAATAATCTAATTATATCTGTATTTCGTTATCTTTCCAGTTTATTCAGTTTGGAAGCACTTTTTCTCTCTATTTTCCGCTTTTCTAATTTAATTAGGGTTTCAGTTGTTCTTCGGACCGTAATGAAAGGGTAGTTATACCCTCGCTCGAAATTAGTATTTTATTAAGTTATTCTCTTTTTTTAAAACCTCTGCAACTAATTCAGCTCAGCTCTGTCTATTTTTGTCATTTTTCGCAATGTAAATTAATGGGAAATGGGATTATGCATGCACATAATTAAAAATATTTCAATTATACTTGCCGGTCTAATTTATTTCTGGGACACATTTCTGCAATGCTAAGCATTTCGTCTCTTCACCTTCATTATCAGCGCTTTTACAAAAATATACGATATGCTTTTATGACGTACCACAGTAAATTTCATTCAGAGAACTTACTGTTTTTATGTTGGTTAAGTTAAGAACAGAACAAGTAGAGCGAAATCCGTCTCGATAAATTGCCAAATTTGTCTTTTCGAAGCTCACTTCGTAACTATTTGTCAAAGCATCAGAAGGAACATGTAAAAGTAAGTACCTACATCAAGCAGTATCCGTTGCACTACTGGAATGATGTAATGATAGAATCCAGTCGTTCCTTTGTTGCTGTCCAACAAAGAGTTGAAGTAAATGATGTCCTTTCAGTGACAGAAATCGTCTATTTCTTCCTTTGCTCGCTGCAGTACAAAATAAGCTGATTTAATCAAAGAATCAAAGAACATGTTTAAGTCATAATAGAATACAATGACTGTTGCAATTTTCGTTTTGTTTTACGTTTTCGTTAAACGTTATAAGTATGAGAGAGTTTATAAGTACGTTTCGTTTTAATGCCAATTTAAACTGAATTATAAGCAGCTGTGATTGATTTTATTTCGATTTAATATGCTTTACCTCAATCCGGCTGTAGTTAAGCTATTTTTTTGAAACTGTTTCCAATAATGAAAGATCGGCTAATGTTTTTAACCTTTCAGCTTTTCTCTCTTCGATTTCCTGATATAACCGTATATATTTTTTTAATTTCAAAGTAAAACTAGTAGCAATTTTCTGTTATTCAATATCCCCAATATTTAATACTCTGTACGGAACTCAGTACTACCAGTACTAAAATCCTAACTAATATTATAAATGCGAAAGTGAGTTTGTTTGTTTATTACTATTTCACGCCTTAACTATTCAGTGGATCAACTGAATTTTTGTACACACATTGGAAGAAAAAGTAGGGAAAGAGCGAATATAAAGATAGCGGACGAAAAACGAGAAGTGGTCGATTTTAGGTATCTAAGAAGTCAGATAAATCAGGACGGAAGGAAAAGTAAGGATATAAAACAGAGAATAGCACAGGGTCGAGTCGCCTTCAATAAAAAGAAGTCACTTTAGAAATTCGAAAAAGGTTGTTAAAATTTGAAACACGGCGCTGTACGGGTGCGAAACATAGTGGGCGCGCCGAAAAAGAAAAGGTTAGAAACATTCGAAATGTGCTGTTACAGGCGAATGATGAGGATACCGTGGATAGAGAAAGTTAGAAATGAAGAGAAATTGGAAATAATAGGAGAACAGAAGACTCTTTGGAAGTCAATAAGAAATAGGCGAGATAGGTTAGTAGGACACCTTCTCATGCATGAAGATCTAATCAGAGACATATTAGAGGCAGAAGCAGGAGTTAGAAGGGGTAAAGGTAGACATAGATTAGATTACTGTTCGCAAAGGATATGGGTTGTTCTAGTTTTAGGGAAATGCAAAGATTAGCTCAAGATAGGAAAGACTAGAGGTGCGTGTTCAACTAGTCTTAGGGCTGACGACCTTATGATGATGATTGTAAGGATTACAGAAAAGAATAGGGTACCTTTTATCTAATAGAAATTTAAAAGGAATAGAAATATTTTTTTATCTCTATAATGAAGGACATTGAAATAGGCGAATGCACCCTTCCGGATATGAAGGTCTAGTTAGATTAATATTAGAAGCAAAAACTGGAGTTAAGGGATGCACAGGTAGACGCATATTATTTTTCTGACCACAAACATATTGGTTTAAAAATACGAAGAAATAGGGATGCGTGCCCAACTAGTCTTTGGGGGGAACATCTAGTGGTGATAAAGTTGTTTCAAGTTAAGAACACAATTGTGATCATGAAAAGTTTTATTTATTACAAATTTTAGATATATTTCTTGTCGTATTAGGTGTTGAAATTAGAAATTTTGAGAAATAGACAGCAAAAGCTCTGAGCGTGTTGAAAATAATGTGTTTACCAGTAAAATTTTAAAACGTTATCGGGGCGGTCATGCGGGGGTTAGTACAACATATTTTTCCCGTCTTGTTTGTGTACCTATATATTTTGTGTAATGTGTGACTGATTTTCTGCACTATTTCAGAATATTTTTTATCAGTGTTTGAAGAAAATGAAAGTGTTGTAAGTACGTGGATGTTAAACCGGCGTGGCGCGTCATTCTAACCTTTCTGTTGGTCTTGTTTTCAACGCGAGCAATCGGTGTGAGCCTTGGCCTCTGGCCGCTGTTTGCTCGCTATGTTGTAGTAACTTTTTTTTGTTACAAGAACGAGCTTAGAAATCCTGAGTTTTCACTATTGTTTGGCGCTACGTTAAAGCTGTAGGTATGAACGTACCACACGGTAACGAGTCACGACAAGAGCAAGAACAGCGGCATTCTTCGGCGTGGCAGTTTTCATCGAACCGCGAGCATCTATGTAAGTATTACGTGGTATTATTATTACATAGATGCTGGCAAAATGTGATGCTACAGTGGAAAACAGAAATAGTGGTATGTTTAAATACAAAACGAAAACATTTTTTTGCATTTACTATAAAATATATCATTTAGAATAAAAATCTTACCTGCATATGTAAGAATCTTGATAGGGGTAAATAATATAATCTTTTGACAATAAAAAGTCAATTGTATAAATATATTTAATTCTCGAAGTATTCAAGAGATCAATATTTAGTCCTTAATTTGAACTATACCTACAACTCCCTTTATTTTTCATCTAGCTGCCAAAATCATTCAGTTCTTTATAAAAATAATCCTGAAAGCCGTAGACATAAAAATGTCCTATAAATTTCATATTCTAGTAAAAAAAAACTAGTTGAATTCCTTTTTAACATGTAAAAAAATATGTTTCAAAGTAAATTATATTAAATAAAACGGTAAGTTTAAGGTGTAACAGGAAAAATTGTTTTAATTAAGGATCGTTTTCGATGGTAAATACTTGCTGAAATATAATCATGTGTATTAAAATGACGTGAACAAATTTTTATTTCGGAATTCACTTCTTTGATACCTACTGCATTCATCCAAGCTTCTATTAATTTACTTTTTTCTCTAATTTTCCGAATATATTTTTTACATATATAAAACGGTTAGTTTTTATTGGAAAGTAGTTAATGTAGGTGAAGAGTGAAGATCTATGTCTGAAGTGCTATTGCAGCTTTTCACTGAACATATTAACTTTTTATTTGATTTAACTTTAGAAGAAAACTTCGTCGACTCCATCATCAAAAAATTTTTTATTTTTTTAACGTGTTTTATTATTTTAATAAACAATTTTACATTACATTTTTGCGTGCACAGTTCCTATGAAAATTTTTCCCTCATTCGAGTTATAAATTTTGCCACCACATGGTGTATGCCCATTTGACGGATCCCAATGCATCGTCTGCCCTTTTGGGAGCCGATTCAATGATGTGCTTCAAGTTGTGTCTTTTTCATTCGGTTTAATACTAGTATCAGTGAGAATTGGTTTTTGTTAAGTGGTTGTTAGGTACTACCCATATGTATAGGTATTCGACTGAAACGTAGGATGTGAACAAGGTTCGTGTAAGAACTCCTAATTTTTTGAAAGCTGTCTGTGTTTTTGTTTTCTCAATTTTAATTCATTTGTTTATACATCCAGCAAGTGTGTTAAACCCATGTACTTCCGTTGGAAGTGAAACTGTAATATTTTCGTGTTTCCACTGTACATCTCAAGTGATACAACGTTTATTATTGCCTCCAACAACCGCGGGTTTGCGCCCGGTCATGCATGGCAGCGTCCGAGGAATAAAGGCTATTTACGAGATCGTTCGGCGAAAAAACGAGCCTGATCTATCAGCACGTTCTTCGTCTCTCTGCGTCTAGGTGGAAACAAACTTACGTATAGTTAGATACATTAAAAAGCTCGCTGGTTTGTTCTTCGTTTAAGGTACTCGTTCGCGTTAACGCACCTCCGGTGATAATTCCATTTAAGGTCTTGTGGAAATAGAGACTGTTCCCACACAGTCCTGACCGTAGGAGAAGACCATTGCGGACCCGCTACAAGAGTTTGATGCACGCTAGAGTGCGAGCCTTTGAAAAGAAAACAGATATAGTTGCCTCTTTGATTCGTTTTCACTTTGACGGAGAGGAGAAGGAGATAAAGTGGTGAGTGATTAGAAAAAGAAGTGGAAGGAGCCGGTTCTTCCTCTCGCAAACGAATGAACGAGTCTCGAATCGAACTATCGTTCTATTCGTACGCGTACATTGATAAAATAATAGAAAATTGGCTGCTCTGGAACATGACGAGAACGAAATGTTTGCCGGATTATATTGTTGCGTGAGTGCCACATGCGTGGTTGGTACCTGCGTGTTTTTCGGGTCATCATTCGATTTTCGGTTCCACTAAATAAACACTAATGTTATGACATTTTTAGTTGCATTTCTTAGTGACTCTAAGTTCTATTACATTGAACTCAAAGCTCGGATTTGATTTATTGAATCATAGCGTGACGGTTTTGGTGAGTGCCATTTCTTACAAATCTTCTTTGTTATTATTACTATTATTATTATTACTATTACTGTAATAAACTAACATGTACACACATTTCAATAACTATTGCGCTTTGATCTTCTTTGCACTTGGATTAATATAAGTAGGTACTATGTAATCGAATTTTTTCGTACGGAATCAGTAAACTGATTGAATAATTTACGTTTTGAAATGATGATACTCAATTCTGTGGTAGACTAATGGGGGGCTGTATGTCCTGCCCCAGGTATCAAGTCCTGGAGGAACTCCAAATTTCGGTAAGTTTTTTTTAATGAAGTCAAAAGCAAGTCAAAAATAAGTTCGTTTTATTTTTTTTTTCAAAATGTCTGCAAATCCATCAATTTCTGAGCATACTGGGACCTTATTTTGTTTTGCCCCCTTGTGTCTACGAGGGATTTAGTCCTGCATTGACTCAATGCCGTGCGTATGTTCATTTCTATGAAATTACGAGGCTGAAAAATTTAATAACACATTTTAGTGCAGAGAGTTGGTTATATTATTTCTAAGCTGCTTGATCCCTTAAGGATTTACTATGAAAACATAAAAATCAATGAGTAAACGTAATACCTACTGGAAGAACTAATGGATGTTTATTAGTAGATGTAAACAGCAATCAAGAAAAGCGGCCTTTACTATATTTATTTTGTTGCCTCCCCCACTGCTATGAATTTTTGTACCAGAAATGTCATAGTATAGTAAATTGTAATGCGACAATGCGTATTTTGTGATTCTTATAGTAGTATAAACACTCTGAGCTCTCATCAAATAACTTCTCCTCTCAAGTTCATGTCTGCGGAACAAGTTCTTATTGAACTTGCAATGCTGGCCTTGGAAATGAGAGAAGCTACGTACAAAGAGCGGTAACCAGTCTCTTGAAACGTACAATTAAAGTCGTACTCTTACGTAGGGTACTTATGTAGGTATGTGTACATACCCACGAACGAACGTACGTACGTACGTACAAGTTTGTTGTAATGGTGCAGTCAACCGTTGGTTTTACGGAATGTAAAGCGACAAACAAAGAACTTTAACTGTCTTTCCTTCGTTATAATGAAGCGGATTTAGAGGGGTAGAGTGTAGTAATAGTTGCAGCAGATGTTACTTAAAACGATACGTTCATAAGTACATAAGATGTAGATGTCAATAAAAATAATACACGGTTTTCAAACGGAAACGTCGATTCAATATTTTTTTATCGTCAGTAAGAACCATTTGTATTTTGTGAAAACATGAACCAACTAGCTGAGTCCGTTCAAATTTTATGTGTATATATAGAACCAATTATACACCCGAAATTGATGGTTGTGTCATTAGAACATACGTATATGCAACCAATGATACCCCGGTATAGTATAGGTATTATAACAGAGAGCAATTTTGAATTTTCCATTTGGTTGTTCTATTCCATACATTTCAAACAAGTTCGATTATAAAAATTGGCTAATTTCCTGAGTTATAACCGCATCAAAAATCGACAACAGATACCGACTTTCCAACACCGGAGCAGAGTTACAGGAATGCTTCAAAAGAGGCAAATCTTCAGACACTTTCATAAATGTATTTGTTTACCATTTTTGTGGTCCTTCGATCATTAATTATGTTGAGTAATTTAAATAAGAATTAACTCGTTTTTTGGGTTATAAGCGAAGGTATTAAAACAAAGCGGGTTTTGATTGATCACTTATTCTGATTTTCAATTATGAATAGAGAAGTTAGGAGAAGTCCATTAAAAATTAATTAACGTACAATAAATTTCCTCGAGTGCTTTTGGACCTGTTATTTTATTTCTGTGACTATCAAAAAAAAGGGGTAAAGGTGTAGACGATGGCCCCCACCCCCTTCGGAGTGGGGGGATCGAAAGAGAAGGTCTCCCCCACCACTGTACCATAAAAAGTTCGTGGCGGTCTCACCCCAATAAAAAGTTATGGGGGTTCAATGTTAATAAATACGCCAATTTTTATAGAATTCTAGGCATGTAAATATTTATGTAGTCATTATTAAACAATATTGAAAGGTAAAACTAATGAAAAATACATAAAAATATTGAGAAAGTTATATAAAACATTATTTAAATAGCTTTATCAATAGGGTAGGTTAGGTTAGATTATCGGATTTTGTTCAAGTGACCACCCTCTTTCGATCCCCCACCTCCACACGCTTGAAAAAAATTTTATTGAATTTTATTTGAATTATAGTGTATGAAAATTGTTAAAATAATCTACTTTCAACCCCCATAACTTTTTATGGGGGTAAGACCGCCGCAAATTTTTTATGGGATTTTACTCAGGTGACCACCCTCTTTCGATCCCCCCTACCCCACCCCCTCATCTAGACAATTACCAAAAAAAGATTATGGTTTTTTATTATTACTTAGTGTTATTACAAAATCCATTACATAGATTAAGGAAGTAATATCATGCTAGACGGTACATTATTCCTAAACTTTACATTTTTATTTATACAAGGCGGCATTTTCCACATACGTATCTTGCATGTATCTTATAGAATATCACTTGCTTTGTAACATTCTGAAATTAAACGATTGCAAGTCGTCTTCAAAAGGAAATGCCATATAGACTTTTCCTTTATCACAAAGTATACCTACCTACCCTTTAGGCTATACACTCGCATGTATTTATGTACATATATCCGCCGATCAATTTGTCATCCACTCAGCATTTCATATTTGCGCCGAATAAAGCAAAATAAAAGCCTTGAAGTGTTTGAATCAATTTGAGCGATGACGCAAAAGTTGATGCTGCCGAAGCTAAGCGCGAGCACACCGCCATCGTCGCCGCCGGTGCTACCACGACGACGACGACGACGACGCGAGGCGTCGAGGCCGTAGCAGCCGCCTCCTGTTGCCTCCTTCCTGCTGATCCCGAGACAGTGATGCAGCAAAGCTCTTAAATAAACCATGAGTTTCACGCCGAGATTTACATTACAATGCTCGCGCGACTAGGAAAAATCACAATATAAGTTCAAGAAATATTACCGCCATAATGCGACCATGTAACGTTCCAAAAGTAGATTTGATGGAACGAAGAAAACACGTAAATGGGTTTAAATGGATGTTGTAAAAAAACTTATTTCATCAAGCTTTCAATAGAAGCTGTATGTATTATAGGCATACTGACATACAACAGAAAAACAACTTTTTTACGAATAACTTTTTGTGACTTAGAGACATGTCACTCTTTATCTGTTTTCATAAATTTTAAACAACTAATATTTTCTCAACAATTGAAAATATATTTACAGTGTAAACTCTTTATAACGTCACTCGATTTTACGACAAACTCCTTAAAACGTCGAAATTGCTGGACTTTGGTTGGTTTACATTGTTTTCTATACAATATTACACTCTATATAGCGTCACGCTCATTCTGTTGAACGACAACAATGCGGCATTATAAATCATTAAGCAGTACTTTCTAAGTTGCCGAAAAAGATAAGAACTGCAGCTGTGTACGTCGTTGAAGAAGACGATCCTGTCCCTCCACCAAGCATCAAACAAGCCCTTGATGCAGCGAAACTATTAAAAACATACTTTTTATATAATCAAATTGATCCAGCAGTATCTCAAGATATGAGTAAGATACGTAACAAAATACAATTAAAATATTGGAGCAGCAAAAAACATCAGACGAAGATAACAGGCTATACGCAATGTATGAATAATAATGTTCGTGTGCAAAATGTGTAC
>NW_020439087.1:109823-199939 GCF_000699045.2 Agrilus planipennis
TCCGGCGCCTTATGGACTTGTAAGTCATATTTTTTATAAATCAAATACCTTAAAATAGGAGATATTCTAAATTGAATTTATTTTTGCTTTACCTTCATAATAGTTGTAAAGCCTGTGGAACAAATTTTTCCTGAATTACTGGGCAAAGATGTGGTATAAAAGATAGAACTTCATAAATTAGGATAATGGTAGTGTTTCTGTTCGATATTTAATTAATACATGTTATTTAAAGATGTTGCAATTTTCTCGAGTTATTGGAAATGTTATAAAGTTGGACACAAATAACAACAGATGAAGGAATACGTACATCCATGTATTACGTCTTTTGGCATTCGATCAAAATAATAAATAGGAATTGTAGCGTGTTCTCCATAAAATCGGTCGTTGTTGTTTCAAAGAAATTTTAACCCCCATGCAATTAAAATACTGTTCTAAAAATAAGTGTAAGAATGTCATAACACATGTTTTCCTAACAAACATTTTCTTTACGCCTAAGACTTCTAAATCGCAACGGTGAATAATAATTTTCGTAACTAAATAGTCGACTCACTCCAAGTCGGCATCTCTCAGAGTCGAATTTCGTCATGATAACCTAATTTACTTTGATGGCAACAGCCTTTAGCTTAGCTACGCTACTTTACATTAATTCGAATTTATTTAGTCGGGCCTCCCTGAAACTCAAATATATTTTGTGATTTTTAGAATCCCATTTAGTGGAAGGTTGTATTGAAATCGGACAGTTGACTAGAAATATTGAATTTAGGCTATCGCAATCGTCGTCAATCAAAACAGTATTCGGTCTGATAGTCGAAAGTAATGATGGGTTTACCTTCCAGGCGTTTTTGCTGCTGGACAAGTGTATTTCAATAATTAATGAGTTTTTTTAACAACACTAAGGGGACTTAATGGTGATTCTATGTGACGTGAAGGTAGTTTTTCCAGTTGGCTTTATGCAATATTACCATCTTGTTGTTCAGTGATATACAGCCTATGTTCCCCTTGAAGATCCATTCTAAATATTGGTGAAAGAATTTTTAAAATCAGAGGAGTAGTTTTAGAGTTTACGTCCTATATCCAAACTTACAAACTTTACCTCCTTATAATGCAATGGATTGGTAATCCTAAAAAGATGTGAAAATCATTAGGTAGGTAGCCATTATATTTGTACCGCTGGTATAGTGAAGAAAAATTAGGAAGACTAATTCGTAATTGATGGTTTAACTGGAAGAATGTATTTATCTTTTTGTGATTATTGTTTTGTTAAAGGACATCCAACTGTCGGATACGTCTGTATAAGTAGCTATACTAAAGCAATAGTCCAATAAATTTATCTCAGACACTTTAAATTTCCTAGTGGTTAATCACTATCACTACATGTATAATACATGCATAATATAGTAGAGAAACACTGATAATTTTAGAGGTTTCTAATGTGATGTCGTAAATAAACACATTTTTTGCGCTTACATTGCAAACGCTGGCTAAACCATACGAGATAGATCAAAATAATGTACCACAGTATTGTACATCTTAAAAAGGTCTACAAAAAAGTCCGGGATGGTATATGTCTATCTCTTAGAGATAACCCACAATAACCATTTTTTATCCTTTAACTTTTTATGAGAAATAATGGCTTATTTACGAAGTGATTTTAAGCAATACAGCATTAATCCTTATCCAAGTACTTTTAAATACATTGTGCATTTAATATAGATCAATATGGCTCTTTACAGCATGTAATTTAAATGAATATTTTCGAAGATATTACAGATTTAAAATGCAGGGACATACGGTTGCGGCGGTATTATCTAATGACAAAAAAACTGTGAATGTTGTATATAAAGACATTCAGTAGTATATTAAGTATCAGCATTGCACCCTTGCGAAGCTGGGGCGGGTCGCTAGTATTAAATATTAATGAAATTCATTCTTAACTTTTATCCACTATAAATTTCCTCATTAATGAGGAAAAATTGTTGCTGCTATCACACCCTCGCCGGGAATCGAACCTGTGACCTTTGGCTTTATGCTCTGACCACTAACCTAACATTACGGTTCGTCGTTGTTGCTGTTGACAGCTCTCATAGCTTAGTGGTCAGAGTATTGGTGCGTAAAACCAAAAATCCCGGGTTCTAATCTCGGTGTGAGGGTGTGATAGCAGCTACAATTTTTCCTCATTAATTTGAGGTAATTTGTAGTGGATAAAAATTAAGAATTAATATTTATCTCAGACTTCGTCTTCAGGGATCCCTTGCCTTTAAAATCTTTCTGTCAATCTTATTTTAATTTTTTCGTGTATAAGTACGAACGTAAAGGTGTTATTTCGTTGGTAATTTCAACTAGCGCATTAAATACGACTTACAAGTGAAGTAACTGGATATGTGTACTTAGGTAATGGTAGTTTCCCTAACTTTACGGTAGTGGTAACTCGTTTCATTTTATTACGCTAATTCGCCCATTCATTTAGTAAACGTTCGTACTGTGTATATGTATGTTCATATGCACCCACAGATCCGTATTTACGTGTTTGTGCTTCCTGGTGATATATGTCGAACATTTGAACCTGGAAGTTTATGGTTTATCAGCAGCATTAAATTTTCCAGGTTTAGAGCAGTCACGAAAGTGTTATCATAAAATTTATATTGGCATCGGGTCATACGTAGGGAATGTTGAGGGAATCGCCGTAAAACGTAAGCCCCGTCACCTTTATACAAAAGACAGTTTAATCCGTCGGTCGCGATCATCACGAAACTCATACCCGATAAGCTGGCCGAGCCACAAATCCTTTAACTTCAAATACACGCCGCACATTCGGCCGAAACTTAGAATTCCTGAAATAATTTAAAACAAACATAATAAATTACGAAACAGCTTACACTTTCACGGCCGGTGTTCATTGTTAGGAAATTATTTTCCGGGATCGTCGGCCGTGGTCTTGGAATTCTTCTCTCTAGGTGATCGCCGTAGGCATCTTTGGAGATTATTATTTCGCTGAACAAGTAGTCGTGGCAATCGGTCCGTCAAAAGATTATGTCAATCAGGGAATCGCGTAGAGAATCGGATTCCAGCACCATGCCCATCAAGTCCGGAAAATGATTTACGTATGACTTTTGTTTCATTTATAAAGCAGCTATACTCTTTAAGATTAAATTAGATGAGGAAATCCTGTGGTCTAAAAGTTTTTATTGCATACATTTACGTCTGTTTATCTGCATTTCTTCTTAAACTCAAGAAGAACCACTGAAAACGGTATGAGAGCTGCTTTTCCAATATTGACAAAAAATTTGTCAGGTAGGATAAGCTGAGTGTAAATTGCGTAAAAACGCACAAAGAACCTGCATATATGCTTATAAAGCAGATAAATTATATAAAATACGGCCTAAACGTTCTATAACTAAACTCAAACATTCATAAGATACATCGAATTTTTGAGAAAGTTCCAAGGAACAATTCGTAGAAAGCGATTTCCAAGTATCAGAAATGAAGTTCCTCAGAAGAATTGAACGTGTACAGATTATGGGAACTATCCTAGATAAGAAAATACTGGAAAATATTTATCAACTTGATATAAAAGTGTTGAAACATAATAAATTATTATCGTTGTGGTCTGTAGGCTTTCACGGCCGGAGTCTAATTGATGATGAAGAGCTTCTGGGCTTTTCTGCCGTGGTCGAATTCTGATTGTTATTGTGTTTGCTATTATTCTTGCATGAAAACATACCTAGATAATATAATCTAGATCGCACTAGAACCGTGTAAACACATGTAACTCTGATTCTCAGTTTACTAACGTGTTCAATTTATTCACAGAAAGCATTAGTTTTATACATTTCCTAGTAATTTCATACAATTCCTAGGAAATATATGCATTTCCCAGAATATGTGTGTACTAAAAAATCGTTAAAACAATATTTTATAGATTTCCTAAATGGGCTCGGAATTGTATACATTTCCTGTAACAGAAACATTGTGAGAAGATCGATTCGCGCATATTTTAGCGCTGTGTTTAAAATCATAAAATTTAAATTAAGTATGAGTGGATATTTATCTTCGCCAGACAGTTTTTTTTTTATTTTATCCCCCATGTGTATGAGCTTTTCTAAACTCTCATTAAATGAATTTTTATGTATGAATATTTGGGTTGATATGATGGGCTCAGATGAGCGTAATAAGATACGTTAGTGTATGTGTGTGTGTATTAGTCTCTATTTAGGACGGCCATTCGTGGACGATGTTGAAAATTGAATAGCTTTG
This sequence comes from Agrilus planipennis, assembly GCF_000699045.2. NCBI lineage: Eukaryota > Metazoa > Arthropoda > Insecta > Coleoptera > Buprestidae > Agrilus > Agrilus planipennis. The sequence goes on from NW_020439087.1 coordinate 114,078, forward strand.
GCATGAGGTGGAACAGGTGTCGTTTACTTTTCCGCAATATTAGGATCCCGTTTATGAGGTTCCCAACGTCAGCAACGCGATAACCACGACCGGAGCTTTCGGTCGTTCTATCAGACATTAATGCCGTTATGACAAAAATACATACAATGCCAAAACATCCACCACTAACGGATATTCGATAACGACATCAACGTCAAATTTATTTATTAGATACACTACCTTAGAGTTTTCCAGTATAATGTATATCTAACTTTTAACATTATTTTATCGTAATTGAGTAATCTGATGTAGTGTATAGGTGTATATAACTAATACAAATACTAACAACTGGAACAGTCGACTATCGATAATTTGAAACTCAAGGGACGAGAGGTGAATTTCAAATTACCAAGAGTTCAAAATAACAAGCGTTTAAATTACCCCGAGGGGAAGGGAGGACTCAAGTGAATAAGAGTTTGATCAAAATTCGTGATTTATTATTTCTGTATTATTATTATGTATTAACAGTTACAAAATTCAATAATACAATTATTAACAAATTTTTACTTCGAAAAGAAGTCCGTAGTCTTTTTTTGAGTGAGCAACTTCAGTCTATCATTGTCCAAAGCATTTTCGATAGTGGTGAGAGCTGCGAAGGAATCGTCATTCGTGTCGGTTCCGAGGGCCTAGAAGCGTAGGGTAGTCAAACATTTCCTTGCCTCACTCAATGTGACGGGAGTTGGCGGTTGTTCTTCTTCGTTTTCTTTCTCATCTATTAGAGAGACCATATTCATCAATTCGATACCGCTTAGGTTAGACACCATGGACACTGATGCCAACGTCAACATGAGCATAATAAACAAACGACAGGTCTGTCTATGGTAAACGCTTCTAATTATAGATAATAGGGAAGCCCCGACTTCAATTTATCGCATATTGGCGAGCGGATCAATTAACATTGAATTAATTTAATTTGTCGAGTATTTTTCAAGGGACTAGAAAAAATTTTCAAATTATCGAGAGATTCAAATTGACTTGTCAAATTATCGAAGGTTGATTGGAAACCTAGTTACTTAAAGTAAGTAGCATTCTGTAACATTTTGAAAACTAAAATTGCACCATTGTAATTTTTCAGTTAATGGTTTGCACCTCAAATACTGTTTTAAAAACATGAGAATGATAAGTTATTCCCAATCCTGTTGGTTTCTATTCTTCGTAATTTACCTGCATAAATTATGCATTAATGTGTGTTTCAGTCAATTTCTCTCAGTGAGTTCCAGTTAATTTGTGAACAACCTAATGCCTGTGAATTTCCATTTTATCTATTGTTGAGTAACACAATCACATTTTTTATGAGTTCTAACGGTTTTTCACTGTATTTTTTTATGTAATCGTCTAAAAGCAGTGACTGCGTGTCTGTCATTTCAGGCTTTAAAAAAATCCCTCGGTTGTGCATGGAAATTTCATTACTAGATTTTTCGATAACTCAATTTTACTGGGTCGTAAATGTGTGTATCTACCTACCTACCTACATGCACACATATATACATGCATATATGTACATTATACGCGTGTGTATGCTTTTTCGTATAGCTGAAAATTAAGAATTGGTCCATTTATATTCCATATGAATAGAGAAAATGAAGTTGGACTGATTGAACATTTTGACCCGAACATGTCAGTCAGTCGTCACTCATTTTTTGTGTGTTGGTATGTATGTATTTACGAATACCCCAACTAATGGCGTTGCTAAATTCGACGAATTGGCTGGCAGCTCTTTAATTTCTTTTATTAGACTAAATGATTGATTTGATAAATGTGCACGCATTGCTGTATAGGAGAAATATACTATATGATAAAAAAAATGTAGTCAAACATAGCGCAAACATTAATTAACACAGGAAAAGTTCATATATATACATATTCAGAAAGTATATCGGGGAAAATTGAAAGGAAAATTACTAAACAAAATAGCATAAATGATACACTGGTAAAGTCTTTTTCTTCCTTTTTTTGTACTGGCCCTGTAAATAGCCCACATAGGGAACATGTTCAAGGGATTTATCTAAACAACTTAACAATAACGTGTAATTACCAAACAATAAATTTAAAAGCCTGTACCAAATTATTTTGAATACTCAACCTTTATTAAACTGATTGATTATGTAAATTAAACTAATGAATGTTTTTTTTATACATTTCCTAGTAATTTCATACAATTCCTAGGAAATATATGCATTTCCCAGAATATGTGTGTACTAAAAAATCGTTAAAACAATATTTTATAGATTTCCTAAATGGGCTCGGAATTGTATACATTTCCTAGTATACATTTCCTGTAACAGAAACATTGTGAGAAGATCGATTCGCGCATATTTTAGCGCTGTGTTTAAAATCATAAAATTTAAATTAAGTATGAGTGGATATTTATCTTCGCCAGACAGTTTTTTTTTTATTTTATCCCCCATGTGTATGAGCTTTTCTAAACTCTCATTAAATGAATTTTTATGTATGAATATTTGGGTTGATATGATGGGCTCAGATGAGCGTAATAAGATACGTTAGTGTATGTGTGTGTGTATTAGTCTCTATTTAGGACGGCCATTCGTGGACGATGTTGAAAATTGAATAGCTTTGGCATGAGGTGGAACAGGTGTCGTTTACTTTTCCGCAATATTAGGATCCCGTTTATGAGGTTCCCAACGTCAGCAACGCGATAACCACGACCGGAGCTTTCGGTCGTTCTATCAGACATTAATGCCGTTATGACAAAAATACATACAATGCCAAAACATCCACCACTAACGGATATTCGATAACGACATCAACGTCAAATTTATTTATTAGATACACTACCTTAGAGTTTTCCAGTATAATGTATATCTAACTTTTAANTTTTTTTTATATGGTGTGTAGGAAAGAAATTTTAGGTTACTAAAAATAAACAAAAGCTTACACAAAATAGATCAAGCGAAATATTTCAGGTGTTACGTAGGGCCAAACGAAGGTATCAACCCCTCCTAACTGAATCGATGATGTAGCTTGGACTCATCTAACGCATGAAATACTTTAGCAGCTATAAATACTAACAGTACTTGGATATTACATAAACGTCGCCCTTGAGGATCTTAATCAGATGGGTCAGTAATTTATCGAGACTGTCCATGGCGCGCTGATGAGATCTAATAAGGAAAGTCGCAATCCGCGTCTAGTAGCTTCGATGAATTTCTGACTATCATCATCATAAAGTCGTCGGTCCTAAGACTCATTTTTCTAAAACGAGAACATCTCACATCATTAATTACGTGTGAACAGTAATCTAATCTACGTCTAGTTCTAGTCCTCAACTCCTGTTCCTGTTTCTAATATGTTTTTAACTAGTCCTTCAAGCCTCATGTATACATATCTCGCCTATTCATTTCTCATTTCTAACCTCTAACCACGGTATCCTCATCCTTCGCCTGTAACATAACATCTGGAACATTTCTAACCTTTTCTTTTCCGCTGCGCCCACTGTCCATGTTTCGCACCCGTATAACGCCGTGCTCCAACAATACACCTTTAACAATATTTTTGGAATTTATAAATTAACTATTTCGCGAGCATAGAAGTGACCTTTCTTTGTTGAAGACGACCTTACGATGATGATTGCTAAACTAAAATACAATGCCCAAAAAGATTTTTTTAACTGTGACTTACCTGTGTGTAATATTTACGTGTTGGTATTTTCTGTATGCATTATTTCGTACATATTATGACAATATTATCAATACTTGTCACAATAACTCATATTCATTTTCTATACAGATTGCGTTTTCAATTAACTAATAAATAACGTCCAAATGCGTTATTTTCTCTAAATATATTGATATTAATTTTTTTTATCACAGATAAGTTTATTCATTGGTTGTTGTGACAGAACGCAGTTATCGTTAAATTTGTTGATAGTTCTTATACATCGTTAAGTTGATTCCTGATTTCCGTTACCTTTGTAACGCAAAACTTTAGAAGAACATTAATGAAAGTTTTTCAAAGCGTTCGACATCACTTTAAGAAAGTTAAAAGTTAAGTTGTGAGAAGTTCTTCTTTGCGGAAATAACCCTGTTTCTTTTCTGTAAGTATCTTAAAAAATGTCTAGCTTTCGAGTTTTATTTTATATTTGTATCTGCTACCTGGAAACGAAACTTTCGTCAAACTTTATCCATACTTGGTCGTGTTAGGGTTTTATTGAAATATAGATATAAAAATCCGAAACTTGGAGGAAGAAAATATACTTATAAAAAGCCGTAGAAACTCTTCGTCCTAGTCACCGTTTTTGAGATTTCTTATTTTTTTTCCAGAAAATGAAAAATTGTAAAATCGATTAAAATATCAAAATCTCTCTCTTTCCTTAACGTCGTCTTTATTTACTTTTTTTCGTTTTCATAAAGGTTTATAATTAATGAGAATTTAAAATATAGGTGGTTAGACCTTGGAAATATTAGTGCACAATTAGTTCAATACCAACGATAGTTTATAAAAAAGTTTTATTACATACTAAGGGTAAATATTTTAATGTGATCAGTACAATTATTGACTATTCGTCGACTAGGAACGTTCGGGTTAATTCGGTATACGTTAATTTAAAAATAAAACGCTATACCGAATTAATATTTCATATTTTTCAATTTATAATTCAAAACTGGAGCGCTTTCCGACTGTACTCAAGTTGCTGGGCGATAAGGTAGAATGAAAGTTGATGTGTGTCGATATTTAACTTTGACAACTGATTTTTCTTTTTTGATTGAAAAAGATCCGCAAAGCACAGAAATATTTATGAAAATTAAGAAATAAAGTTGGAAAGTTAATTTTTCAAATAATCGAAAATGTTTACCGTGAAAATTTATATCAGAAAATGGTGATTGTTAGTCCCCGTGAGGTTACGTGTTAAATATTTCTTTTTTAAAACAAGATTATTCAAATTTTAATCCCGTTACGGGCTTTTGTTCAATATTGCTAATGAAAAGGTTTTAACTATTAATTGGTATATAATTATTGTCACTTCACCTTAAATGAAGTTTCTGTCGGACTCCCTTAAGTTGTTTAATAAGGAGCATAGATAAAAGTTTAAGAAAAGTTAAGTTTACGTTCAGAAGGACGCAAATTTTAGGGGCTGTTTAGGTTGCAAATTATTTCGGATAGTTTCAGTTACAGACATTCGATTTTTAAGAAACTGTAAAAGGAAAATACAAATACGTAATGATTTGACTTTACTCCACTGTTTCCCTATACTCGCATTTCCCTAAAACTAGAACATCCTACATCCTTAAACATTTGTGGATAGTAATATAATCTCCTGTTTCTGCTTCCAATATATCTCTAATTAGCCCTTCATCGCAAACATAAAAAAAAGCTATTATCCTTATAGGTGATTATTACTTATTCGTAAGTGTTATCTACGGCCGGACGAAAACCTCTCATATCCTTTATAATCCACCCCTATTCGAAATTATTCCAATTATTCAGATACAGTTACAGTTTCGGATAAATTTTTGTTTCGGATGTCCCATAGTTTCGGTCACAGTTAAGGAGCTCCGTAAATCCCTGGTTGAAATACTATTTAATAAATAGTATTGGAATCGCCACGTTCAGTTAGGGAGTATAATGATGGAAGGATTTCAATACGTTTTATTGTTTTCGGACCAGTAGCGACCATTGTTCCCATTCGAACAGGTTTATGCGCAACTTCGTGGATACTTCTAAAAATATCTTTATTGTTTTCAGTCATTATTGTTACGCACATTTTACTCATTTGTACTCTTTGTAACTTTTTCTAATACCATGCATTTTACCAAATCAACTTAAGTTCACTTTTGGTTTATCTGCAATCCTGCTAAGTCTGGAAGTCTCGCTTTTTTCAAAATAAAAAAAGAGCTCGTTTCTGCTTTTAAATTATTAAATGTTTGTTTTAATATTTGTCGAGTAATTATCATACGTGTCTTCGTATGTGTCAGATCAAGGTTTTAGATGAAATGACGTTGCCATAGGTAATAGAGTTGGGTGCAGGAGCCTAAGAGGCCGAGTCATTCAACGCGGTGCTCGTTTGCGACTGTGACCTTTTCCGTATTGTCACAACCTGTTATTAACATGTCTTCAGATTCATTGCCCTCGCATTTCATACCGAACAGGAAAGACATATACACACATACCCATACACATGTACATATACCTACCTCTTTTGCTATCCAACGACAATGATTACAGAGCAACTTTTAATACAAGAATTAAAAAAAAATTAATAATTCGTTATGTGTATGTGTTTGTTTCTATAAAATATGGTTTTTACTTTCTATATTTTTTTGTAACACATATCTATTGATTTATACTAATTTTTATTTTCTGTTTCAGGTAAGTTTGCAGTTTTCTGAATAGCTACTAAAATTCTGGGTGGTAAGTCTTGATTTGATTGAGATAGCTTTTGCTCTTACATCTGCACTGTAGAAACGTAATATTTTTTGAGCAATTAAATTATCGTGCTTATGAGTACTTACGTTTTTTCTCTAAGTGCTCTCGGAAGGGATAATGTCGCGATGAATTTTTGTAGTGTTTAAGTAAAGAGAAGAAACCGTTGTCGTATATTCATCGGAAAAATTAAAAAAAAAAAAATGGACGCGTCCCCTATAACCTCATTTTATCCCAATCCGATCAGGGGCAAAAACAATTTTGACCATGCCTGGTTTGACTTGAAGTTTTAAACTATTGATGAATATTGTTTTATATAAAAATTCATTTCCTAAATGCACAGATGTAACATCAATATAAAGACCTCTTAAAGTCTGTTAAGTTTAAGGTAATACTTTGTTGCAAATGCTTTCTTTAATGTCAGTTATCTCTAATTTAGTTTGGCATTTATTTTTCGTGTATCGTAAGGATTTATTTATCATATTAAATAGAAAATGCGTGAAAATGGAGCAGAGATACGTCTCCAACCAGTCCTAGGACTGACGACCCTATGAAAATGCCAAAAAAGCATTGTTTGCAATTAATTATAACCACAATATTTTTTTCGGCACTCTTTATCATAAAAGAACAACATTATTTAGTTTCTTTTTTGTGTGTGCATCTATTTTCTTCGCTCAGGACCAATTCTTATGGAGTAAATGTAGACTATACAGATTATTTAGGTTTAAAGTATCATATTTATCATTTTTATGATAAAGGAAATCTTTGCGGTGCAATTTGGCATTATAGTTTTTGATTTATGGTCAAAAATGTTCTTAAATAAAGCTTCTCTCTTATCTCCGACTGCTAGCCGAAATAAGATCATGTAGATCAAAGTAAATTTAAACTTCTATAACTTATATTTCTACAATTCAAAATTCTTTTTTAAGTCGAATGTTTCTCAAACTAGAGATTAAAAATTGAGTTGAATATTGTTTAAGTCACGAAAGGTGAAATGAAAATCAAGAAATAACTGCCTTTCTTCTTGGTTAATACTTTCTCAGATGTGCTTTTTAAAAATTAAAGTAGATAGAATTTTATCATTTTCGTTACATGAAATGTTGTTAAAGCTGCTATTTTTTATGGACTAAAAATTTTGTTTCCTTGAACTATATTTCAGAAATTACCCCCACGAGCTTTTGTTCTGTTTTTCTCCAGATTTACTACATATTTTTAACACGACTGCGAATAAAAATCGAGTTTTCCAGGGTCCGATTGAAATAAAATATCCAAAATATACACCAGGTCATTATGTATTTTTCATCCGTTCAACGTAAGAGTTAAATTTGAGTTATAAATCCAAATATTCCGGAAATTACCTAATTTCAAGAATTAATTGCAATTAGACTCCCGTAGCCACGGCTCGCCATTTACGCAGACATCAGGGCAAATGCTTCTCCATTAGCGTTCTGCATTATTGATAATTATTCACGAATGCGCTGAAAACCACGATGAAGAGCTTTGTGTTTGTTCGGTAGTATATACTACGTATTTAGTAGGTACTAAATATAACTTGGTGGAAAGCACAACGACGCCGGCTCCTTATTATTGAATAAATCGTTATTTGTTAAAACACTTTGGATGCACCATCATCCAGGTACGTCCTCTGATGTCACCGTAGCTGACATTTTATACATAACAGGTAGAGGTCGATAATGTGTTGACTAATTAAATCTACTTTATCTATTTATATTACAACGTATCATTACTACCCCAATGTAAAAGCTTTCGTGATGAAAAGCCAATTTTAAAAACATTCAATTTTATTTGCAACCTGAATTGTTAGTCATAATACGCAGTTGGTGAATTACCCGAGGTTACAAAATACTTCACATAATGCAACTGCTTTTCCCACCACAACTCATGATTTGAACTTGACTTTGTAAAGCAGGTATGGTCAATAAGTCGATCGCGATCGACTGGTCGATCGTAAAGTAACTGTTGGTCGATTGCCCATTAGAAGCAGTCTCAATTTTTTACAATTAACAAGATGAAAAATGTTCAAATTCAAATGATGGTAGGTACTAGGGTGATGAATTTAGCGTTATTTACAGATTTTCCATTAAAATTGAGTGATTAAAAATGTATAAGGAAAAAAAAAGTTAATAAAAATGATTATCTGCATTAACACATCATCATCATTATTATAAGGTCGTCAGTCCTAAGACTGGTAGGACACGCACCTCCACTCTTCGCTATACTGAGCTAATCTTCGCATTTCCCTAAAACTAGAGAAAAAAAAATACTTTTGGGTGTTTCATTCCCACCAGCCAGTAATGCTGGTGGGCGGGCAGTCCCTCCGGACTATGGCGTAAGGCCCTCTTCAGCCTGCTTTCAGGAATCGTGGGAATGTGTGGGTGGTAGTTCGGGTAAGAAAGTTGAGACGGACGAAATGAAGACAGAAGAGAATGAAAGATTATCTGTGGAATATTACTGCCTCAGCATTTGCCTAAGTGATCCAAGGAAACCACAGAAAAACTTGGACCAAGGCAGACGGACCCGGAATCGAACCGCCCGAATGCTAAGCAATGGTCTAAACCTCTAGGTCATGCCGCTCGGTCTAAAATCTGACATCCTTAACTATTTGTGAACAGTAATCTACCTCTATTCTTCTTAACTCCTGTTTCTGTTTCTAATATGTTTCCCACTAGCTCTTCATGACTGCGAAGGAGTCCTAACAATCTATCTCGCCTACTTATTAATGATCTCAATAGAGTCCTATGTTCTCCTCTTCTTTCTAATACCTACCTTCTCATTTGTAACCTTTTCTATCTACGGTATCCTTACCATTCTCCTGTAACACCACATTTCGAACCCTCCCTTCCCTACAGACATACAATGTAGACTTTTTTTTAAGGCAATTCGACCCTGCGCTGTCCTGTGTTACTGCTCCTTCCATCCTGACTTATTTGACTTCCTAGACACCAAAAATAAGTCATTTCTTCTACCTTCATATTCATTCTTTCCTTAGTTTTTCTTCCCTTGCATATCAGTATTTTTAATCCTTAAAGAAACTGACTAAAAATAAGCAAACCCATTTATCACATTAATAAAACAATGTTGCCCGATTCTAGTTGATAAGTTTGTATGGTTTAAAAAGCGCTATTCCATGACACGTAATCATCAAGGTCGGCATGATCTTTTGATTTTGATTGACTTGTTTGGATAAATATATTCCACAAGTTCGCTGAACTATGCATTTTCGCTCGTGCAGCATAAAAAGAAAAAATTTCGATAAAGAAATGTATAATTTCTACGTTCGGTGAACTTTTTGCCCTACCTGTATAAACGCGGTATTAGCCATAGCTAATTACACTTTTGACATTCCCTCGATGACTTTGACAACTAATTTCATAATAAATTAAACCTAATTTACTCATTCTTTAGGAATAATTAACGGTAATTAATTCGTTTGTTTGTCTGCCTGTAATACTTGCTTGAAAACTTGATCCTTCTTTAAGATCGTTTAATTAAAATGAATTTAAATTTTATTTCCGATTACACTACATAAATAAATTTTTAAGTCGTATTTTTTGTTATTTTTAGTTGCATTTAAAACTAGGACGAATGTATTTTGTTTTATTTGTGTAGAAAAAGTTATTTATTAATATGCGTGTGCACATATAATTTGCACAAGTATGTTATTCAACTTTCTTCGTAAATTTCTATGCGGTGACGTAAATTTCAAAATACAATAAAACATTCACAGCATCTCGCTTGTTTCCATTTTTATAATGGTGAATAAGTAAACCCCTAATGGCGAACGAAAGCAGTTCAGAATTTCCCACTTCCTTCCTGTTAAAGTTTTAAAGTATGCATGAACTTGTTCAGAAGGAACGGATAAAATTCACGTTTATTTACAACGCTGATTTTCAAACAAAACGCTGAATACATAAGTTGATCAAATTGTAAATTGTTAGCCAGTTTCGTCTTTCTTCTTTCTTTATTTCTTCATATTCCTTTTTTTCTTATTATTATCGACTTTTCAAAATTCCAAAGATCTTTTTTGATATCTGCGTACACATGGATAGGCTGCATATTCAATCACAGAATTCAACATAAAAAATAATTTTAATAAATAATTTTTAGCGCTACGTAGGTCCAGGAAATTGCTTGATGCAGAAAGGTAGACGGTAGAGAACATTGATTCGTATCACCGTTTGCGGGCATATCAAGAAAAGGAAACATTCATAAAATGAAATAGGGGAGACCGGGGATAGTTGACTATAGGGGTAGGTAGACTAACTACCGAAAACTCTTCGACAGTGTATGAACTATGTCATCTGATCATAACCAAGCATTACATTTCGCGTCCCGCTCAGTTGTCTGAAGCGTCACATCGCGGTCGTGCGTTGTTTTCGAACACTGACATGTTTTTCATATTTCAATTTAAGTAATAAGTAATATTTTGATATATTGTATTTTTTGATCTGATGCCTACTCGTTTTATGTAAATCATTTTTCTATAAGTCCTGGCATTTATAGAGGGCATATTTATCATATTTCATTTCTTATTTTTCAAGTCAAAGGAAGTGTTTAAGCTAGCGATGCGATCAAAATTAAAAATGGGACTGGCTGAATAATTATTCAACCAACCCCAATGAAATATGTAATTGAAAACAACACATAAATTAACTTTTTATTGGACTTTTAAATCGTTACGTGGCCAAATTAAAAAAAAATTAGAACAGAATCCGAAATTGACGAGAGCAGAATTAACCCTGGACACAGTGGAATATATAAAAAATTGACAAATTTTACTAATCTAGAATAGGAAACTTTAGCCAGTTTATTTTTTAACAAAAGGTTCAATTATATTAAAAAAATGTTTGATTATTTGCTCCTTATCATAATTTGACTCTTACTGGTACATGAGTCAACTTACCCCGGGCATATGGTCTACCTACCCCGGGTCAGGGGTAGATTGACTAAGATTTAATATTTTGTAAAATGCATTAAATCACTATTGTACTAAACTAAGAACTAAATATTACATATTTTTATTAGGTTAATAGATTTTCTATCAATTAACATGCTTTTCTTGTCTATATTCATTAAAACACAAAAAATATGAACTATTCAGTAAAAAACTAGTCAACCATCCCCGGTCTCCCCTACAATTAAATAATGTTTTCTAGATAATCTGAAGTAGCCGGAGCAAAATAATTTCAAACTTTTTCCCTCGTTAAGCTGAGGGAGTTTGTAGTGGATGGAAAATCGAAATTGAATTTTTTACATTAATATTGAACATCAACCTCTATTACTAATTAAAAAAAAAATTCATAGAATTTCGAACTGTTGTGCGTTTTCCTTCTCAGACAAAAAAGTGAAAATTATTCGAACGATGCCATCTTCCTGCAAGATTTTATTTTTATAACTTGAATAGGTATTAATGTAAAAAACTGTACCAAAGTTTGTAGGTACATATTTGTTATCAAATCAATATGTATCTACTTACCCACAATTTTGCCAACTCTTTGATCTTTGCTTGTTTATGTAAGAACCTGATCGAAAAAAAAACCGAAAGCTAATATTAAATCTACAAATGATATCCTATTCTGAACCGTGTACACAGTTACGTTGGTATCGTAATCCAGCAGGATTTCCACATAAATCCTTTAAAGATTGTAAGGAAACGTACCAAGCAATATTTCATTCGTTTCTAATTAACTTTGTACGTATTACCTAGTTGGAGCGTTTTATAAGTCGATATCTATAAATTACAATTTATAATATACTTGTATGATCATAACACTTGTGCCGCCGATATACATAATATATTGTAGAAGTTTACAGTTTCGGAAGTTGTGCTTGAGTTGGAGGATTAACAGGTTATTACGCGGTTATACTTTTAACATGTTTCTAACCCGTGGCTCCCGTCAAGAATGTGAATTACACGAGAGATAACGCAGGAACTCGAGGGGCGGTTTTATTTACGCACAGTTCTATCGACCGAGGCACCTCTGAAACATAGACACAAACACACACACACCGTTAGGTGGAACTGAATTTCTTATCTCTCGATAACGTGAAGGTGTCTATGTACCTCTACTACCACCTATAAAGGGGAAAAGCAAATATAGCCCTGAGCCCCAAATATTGATGCCGCAAAAGAACAGTGCAGGGGAGAGAAGGAGTTAAAATGTGGAGGTAAGGATGCAATGGCATTTTGGGTGTAGTTAATACTTGTGTTGGAGAAGAGAACAGCAACTTTCTGAACACAATTCGATACCGAAATAGCTCTTTGGGGCATGTACTTTGCTCACTCAAGGGTCGTAAAATGTGATATAGTTTTTTCTCCAAAATCAGAGTATTTTTTGGGTGTCGATATTTACAATCATTCTCTTTTATTTACCGAAACTCAATGTTTATATTTTTTCTCTTGGACTGGCAACCTCGCCAATTGAGAGAGCCTTTGATAATGAAGGTAGTAAATTTTTAAGTGTTTTTATTCATTTAATTAAATTTTACGTTTTGTTTTGTTTGAATCTAATTGTAAACGGTATTTTCGAACTTAATCGTTAATTATATTATATTATATTGCATTGAATATTTTTTTAATCTGTACTCTCTTTTTTTATCTTATTTTTGAAGATAATAATTTAAATTGGTATAAAATTTGACATTATTCATTATTTACTACTTGTTCACCGTAGTTGTATGTATTATTAACTTCTGAACTAATTATCCTAAATCTTTGATAAACTATATACACACACCTTATAAACCTCATTAAAATGATGACTTACGTGCATGTTTATGCAAAAATTTTCTTTTTGTGCACAGTAGGGTTCTTTTTAGTTTGTATTTTTTTCTGATAAATAAAATGGTATAACTCTTACATAACCCTAACGCGATACCAATTAAAAGTTTTAAACAAAAGAGTAACCTTTGTTTTTCCTCTTTGAACTACTCCAGTCGCATCACGATTCCCAGTTACTAAGAAAGTTAACCTTTTTAGTTATTTTTTTCCGGTGTGCCTAATAGATGATTAAAAGTTGATAAACAAAGTCTAACAAAGTAGAAGTTAGATAAGTAGCAGAAAGTCAAATTTTCCGAATATACCATGCAAGAATTGCTAGAGCAGTACACCGCCGATTCTGCTACCTGCATCTTTGTCTTCTTTTTCGCATTTTGCATCAAAGGAAGTTTTCGTTGTATGCCCGGAAGGTTCTGGCAAATACCGGCAGCTACCATCACGGTTTTCAACTTCATTACATTTAACGTAATGGGAAAAACGGGAGATGAAGTAGTAGTGAAGCAAACTATTGTAAAGATAGAGAGCAGAGGTTCTTTTTGAATTCTACCACATCCTTATCTTATTAATCTTATAATTAGTTCATCTACTACGAGAATACTTACTAATTGTTTTGTTTGTTTGGATTGAACTCAATTTCAGTTTTTAACCCGCGAGCGATGCGAATGCGGCTGTCGAGTTTCTTTTTAATTAGAATTTCTCTTTTGCAACCAAAACATTAGCGCAAAATTAAAAAGAAAATGTTTTCTGCGTTGATGTAATTGAGTTGTTTCTACAATACTGTTAATTAAAATATTTTCTTGAATTTAGTTTTTAGTGACTTCCGAGAATATTGTTTTATGAAGCAGTCGTTTTCGTTTTTGTGAAAAAATAATTTACAAGTCGGTGATTCCAAATACAAGCTTTTTAAGTAAGAGTACCTTCCGTTCTGGATTCTAGTCGCGAAAAAATTGACATGATATGCTGACGTATCATGGTATATAACGAAAATTTAAAGGTCTGTTGTAATATCGAAAAGGTTTTTTATTCTCTCCAATGAGTTCGAGAACTATTACAGTTAACGAAAGATAAAAAGTATTTGTTTAAACTTGTTGAAAGCTAGAACTTTTTCAGGTGTGCTCTCGATCGACGCGGCTGCTCCACGTTTTGTATTCGACAATATCAAGGATCGATAGACAAACAGTTAGTGAAGTGTTCAGATTTTTCGAGGGTGTTCTCTGTAGAAGTCGACAGCAATCGAAAACTTTGCGCTCGCAGCGTACATTTAGACACTTGTCGCCGGCTTTCTGAGAATTTCCATTTTTACCGGTTTTCCCAATTCACCACCGTCGCTCCCTCCCCCTCTTACCCACTCAACGCCTGTGCAAATTTAAAACCACCAGAGAGTTCCTAAGATGGGCTTCTTCTTTTCCTTCTCCTTTTGTTTATTGTAAATGCCAAAAACTTCTAAGAAAACGTCGGCCTCGTCACGATTCATGAAATAAAAGAATCAAATTATGTACTGAAAAAGGACTCGTCTTTATTGTTCAATATAACAAAAACAATGGATTAATCTGAATTTGCTAAGTTTCCAACTCAAAAATTAATATATTTTTATACGGCAGCAACTCCATTTAAAGCTCCAGATTAGATTATATAAACCATATCTCATGGATTGTGCAGTTTGAATTTTTGAGTTTTTACGACTTAGCGCCCATTGGGACTTTCGATGTACCCACACGTTGAGAACTACCAGAATCCTAAGTTTCAGAGTTTAACACAGGGTAATTTTCTGCAAGGATCTAGCGGGGTCTATGCCCTTAGAACCTTAGATTGTATCGCTGAGGTAATATAGTGGTAAAATTACCACATCTGTAACTAATTATCCCAAAACCAAAAGTATGTACGTTGAACGCTCCTCGTATTTTTATCTATTTCTCCTTCAATTGTTTATGAAGGTAGTACTACATACATATATAATGCAGCTAAGTAGGTCTTTTGAAAATTTCATATTTCATATGAATTTTCATGACTCGACGTGAATTATTTAAAAACTACAGGCGTTCTTCAGTGAAGATGTGAAGCTAAAATAATCGTGTACCTACGCTTCAAGCTGCAATAAATAAGCTTTCTGAAGCACTCGAAGACATTTATTCGTAAAAGTTGGTGCGATGTGCATCTTTTTCAGACACGATGCATTCCAGATAAACATAAAATAGACTGAAAAGTTACTTCATCTCCTGGCAATTAGCGGGAACGCAGAAAACGGTCGCAACGATTCCGTACATTAAAACTTCCCAAGTTTTTGTCATTTTTCAACCCCCTCTTTGCTTTAGCGGATTGAATTATTAATAACCGCAGCTGCAACAACCACTCACGATTCAGTGCAATTTCTGTGCTTGCTTGTATCCCAAACCTTTTTTGAAAGCGTTCAAAGTTTTTAAAACACCTGTGTAAAAAGAATCAGGTACATTCAAGTCATAAGTAGCGAAACTGCTTATTGATAAAGATTTTGTCAATGCAAATTCAACAAAATTACAGTAGCTTTTTTGATGATAATATGAAATAATACTTATTTATAATTAGTTTCCTTGATGTCAGTCGTGCAATGCGTGATTTAAAACCCATTTATAATTTGTGTGATAACTCAATCTGAACAAAACTCAATTCCTCAGAGAATTTTAGACAAATGAAAGCAGAATATGAGATTTATTACCATCCAGGAAGTCAGATAACTCAGGACGGAAGGAGTAGTAAGGATATTTAGCAGAGGATAGTGCAGGGTCAGTTCGCCTTTAATAAAAAGAAGATTACTGTTCGCAAATAGTTAAGGATATAGATTGGTGTAGTTTTAAGGAAATGCGAAGATTAGCTCAGGATAGGAAAGAGTGGAGGTACATGTCCAACCAGTGTTAGGACTGACGGCCTTGTGATGATGATGATGTACATGGACATTAGGTATCAAAAATTAAGAAGATTGAAAATTTTGATGGTATTGTTCTGTTGAATACACTAAATAGGTAGCTCTTCTAAAAGTACCTTCTTTAAGGACTACAGAGAACTGGCTAGTCCTTTAAAGGTAACTGACATATCATTGTTTTGGCGTTGCGGTTTGAGCTGCTTGGTGAGTTCTAATCGAAATTGACAATACGTATTCGATTACAAGGAACGATAATACTTGGTTACAATTTAATTTGATTAAATTGAAAGTATTACTGTATGGAAATAATTTTCTTTAATGCTAGTTGCTAAAGTCCATTTTTGTTTACATGGGAATAAATGTAGGTGGCAAATATTTTTTTGCTTCTTTTTAAATTGTCATGTAAATTTAGCGTTCACATTATCGAGCTTCCTTATCGTCACTTGTCAACAGTTCAAATCGGAAAAGGTTACGTAAACAAACTCCAACGTTGCAGCGGAAATGAAAGAGGATTTTCAATAAGAATAAGTGACACAATGAAACGTTGACTTTTGCCGCCGCACCTGTATGTTTGCCATTGTTTGTTAGAATTTTATCAACAACCACAACGAAGATTCAGTAGCACAACAGATATTAATACGATACAGAAAGTCAATTAAAAATTTCTTTGTATCCGGTTTTCAGGAGTTGTACTACAAGAAACTTTAATAATACTGTATATATATGGTAGTTGACACTGAACTATAGGGTTTTCGGAGTCATTTCGTTTTTTCCCGACAGAGGATTTAATTGTATTCTTTTGCACCCAACTTCACATTTAAGCCTTATAATTTTTATATACTTTGAGAGCTCATATAGCAAGGCTTGTGTGTGAAAAATTCCAATTAATTCTACGCAGTAGTTTTTGGTTGGTGCCCTTTTAAATATGGAGAGCGATAAGCAGCATTTTCGACATATCTTACTGTTTTACTACAGAAAGGGTAAAAATGCTGTTCAAGCCAGAAAGAAATTGACTGATGTGTATGGAGAAGGTGTGTTGACAGTACGTCAGTGCCAGAACTGGTTCGCTAAATTTCGATCCGGCAATTTTGATGTCGAAGATGCACCACGTTCGGGAAGGCCGGTTGAAGCTGATAAAGACGCGATAAAGGCATTAGTTGATGTGAACCGGCGAATAACAACACGTGAGATCGGATTGAGGTTAAATTTATCAAATTCAACAGTTTATGACCACTTGAAAGGCCTGGGATTATTCTCGAAGCTCGATGTATGGGTTCCCCGTGTTCTCACAGAGAGAAATCTGTGTCGCCGCATTGACTGGGGACGAAAAATGGGTTGTATACAACAACGTCAAACGCAAGAGGTCATGGAGCAAAAAATATGAACCGGCTCAAACCATTTCCAAAGCCGATATTCACCAAAAAAAGGTGATGATGTCTGTTTGGTGGGATTTTAAAGGAATCGTTTTTTTTTGAGCTTTTACCGGATAACAACGATTAATTCGGAAGTCTACTGTCATCAGCTGGACAAACTGAATGATGCACTTCAACAGAAAAGGTCAGAACTAATCAACAGGAAAGGTGTAGTGTTTCACCAAGACAGCGCGAGACCTCACACAAGTTTGGTCACTCGCCAAAAGCTTTTACAGCTTGAATGGGATACAATGCTACACCCACCATATTCTCCAGACCTGGCACCATCGGATTATTATTTGTTCCGGTCATCGAAAATTTTTTAGACGGTAAAACCTTCACCTCAAATGAGGAGGTCAAAAACCTCCTCGATCAGTTTTTTGCCAGCAAAGACCAAAAATTTTATGAGCGTGGAATTATGCTACTACCAGAAAGATGGCAAAAGGTGTTGGACCAGAACGGTCAATATATAATTTGATAAAGTATTTGTTTATTATACGAAAACTGTCTTTTCATTTCCACAAAAAAAAACGAAATGACTTTCCGAACAACCCTATAGATTAAGTAGTAGGAGTAATCGTGATGTATAGATATTATGTTTTTGAAAAAATAAAAAAGAATTGCGCTAGCCAAACATTAGTTTGCTCCACGATTTTAGAAATGAATTCATTTAAAATGCTTTTTATAGCATAGCTAACCTGGTCTATCCCAACCTAACCCAATGTTTTTTTAATTGTATTAGTACGCCATTTTCATTAACTTAATGATATTAATTAATTTTTTAATGTTAGTAAGTTTGAATTTTTTTTTATTATAAAGCTTTTGCTGATTCAGCGATTTTCCACTACTTTTCATTATTATTTTAATAATAATTATTATTTGGTTCTCCATAATATACAGTTGTATGTAAATGGGTTACCTGGTTTGGATTCGGAATAACCAGGTAATATTTGTTATTCTGATATAGTTTTTGTGTTTACTTTTTCTTGTAAACAAGAATATATCGTTATGCGCGAACTTTTACAATTTCTGTCGCTTGTTGTGGTATACCAGGTTTTTGATTAACAATAACTTATTAGTATAATTTTGTCATCAGTTAGTGCTGGTAAACATGATAGACACGTTTGAACAGTTTCAACTCAACCCTCTCGTTGTAAGTCCGCCAAACAAAAATTAAAATTTCAGTGGTTTACTGTTCAAACGACTTTTTGAACGGGACTTAACTTAATGTGGTTTCGGACGTTGATGAGGGTGATATATTATGGAAAGCTTGCCAGAACGAAGACATGAATTACTAACCGTAGTGGTTTTGTCAGATACCTGGCCGGGTACCCGTCACAGGGTATTCGGTTATCCGGTAGCCGGTAAAATCACTATCCGATAGTTCTCTAATATAAAGTATACTTTTATACGTATGCATATTATCTCAAATGCTATGGGCGCCTTTCAGGGATGCTAAACTTATTTTAAGTTCATGTAGTAGATATCAATGGAGAAATGGGTAGTTTTACATATAACAAAAATTTGTTTGTTGTTACGGATCATTTTTGTCTTAATATTGACTTTCAAACGGATGTCATTTCGGAAAATTCAACATACGTAACCGAATGGTCGTGTTAAATAAAAAATCGCTGATGAAATATTGCGTTCAAGTCTACAAAATGGCTCGTTTTGATTATTAAAAGCACATTGAATGGGTAATGAGAAATGGATTGCTTCGCGTATTCAATCTTTTAAGGAAAAGCGGAAAAAGAAAAATCGGTCCTGTCGATCGAGCAGCATCCTCCTCTATCATTCGAAGACGAAAACAAATACCAAAACATCGAACGGATACAAAGCAGCGATTTTTTTTCACGAACAGACATTTTATGGGTCTACAAGGACTCAACTGTCATACACACGAAACCATTTATTTTTATTATTTCTCTGGCTGAATTTAGCGAATTTCAACCGGCTGAATACAGGGTATTCACATTTTACCACCCCATGTCATAATCTTGGCATTGCTTTGTCAAAATAATCATTCAAACTCTGCTGTTAGATTATAATAACAATTTTTAAAAAGAAACTGAAAAGGCTACATAAAAAATTAATTAATTTATAATTGGTCAGAAATTCTTTCTGTTTTTTAGCAGGCGAAATATTATGCTATCGAAAAAATAAACGTTCTATCTTCAACACAATTTATATATGTATTATATAAAAACGGAAAGGATAAAATGTTTTAAAAACTTTCTGGATTTCAACTCGTCAGAAATGCTTTCAATAAAACGTTATCAGTTGCTGTCTGATACCATAAACCCTACAAGAGACATAAAATCACTAACGGGGAATAGGGGAGCTGACGAAATAGCTGAACTTTACTTTTTTCACAAATCAAAAAGTAATAAGAAAAGAACTCCGTCGATAAATTAGGTTGATAGGTAAGCGATTCCTCTCTTGTTGTAAAAGTATTCTCTTTTATGGATAAATATTTTTTCATTTCAAAAAAGACGTAGTAAATGATAAGTAAAGGGCAAGAAATTAAATTAATAGCAAAATTAATCTGATTGGGCAGTCATGTTTCAAAATTATTGGCACCAACATCCCCCTATGAAGCTGTATTTTAATGAAATGTTTTTTGAAAGTAGAATTTTCTTTCGTCACAAACAATTTTAATAAAATTTTGTAGCCATTTTGTATTTTTAATGTAAGTACTAACATAATAATTACATCTTATAAAATTTATAAGTAAAAAATTCGTATTTTATTGATTACTCAAAACAGTTGGTGTATGTATTGCATTTAAAAGCTCGGCCCAGTATTAACAAACCTATACTTTATCCAGTACTTGATCAAATTTCGCAAAACGTTAATGTACCGAACCTTAGCACTTAAATATTAGTCTAATATTGATCCAATATTGACATGCCAATGCTTGGTTTCTCCAGGTTTGTCCCTGTCGTCGCTACAACATCTTACGTATGATTCTATGACTAAATATTGATACTTACACGTCCGACACGTCAAAATATTGGTGGTTTTTATTTAAAAATTTCGCTTACACGACAACATCCTGAATGTGGAAAATAGGCCTAAAGCATAGTTCCATCATTTA
Source organism: Agrilus planipennis (assembly GCF_000699045.2). Classification (NCBI taxonomy): domain Eukaryota; kingdom Metazoa; phylum Arthropoda; class Insecta; order Coleoptera; family Buprestidae; genus Agrilus; species Agrilus planipennis. The sequence goes on from NW_020439087.1 coordinate 134,702, forward strand.
GTTACACGTTTTAGTAAATAATCAAGTAGTTCCAAAAAGTCAGATAGTTAGAGAGATTCATACAAATTATCTTATCCTATGTCTACGAAAAACCGCAGATTTAAAGCCTTTTCACTCAGGCTACTTTTTGTAGCGTTTCTTCGATTTTTTGAAATCCACTGTTGTAAATTGATGCTCTCACACGAGAGCATTGCTTCAAAAACGTATCGCTGCAGTCGCTAAACTGTTGCGGCAGTCCAGACTATATAAGGAAGAGCATGGGAAGGAAGGAATGACTGAAAAACTTTTTTAATTTCGACGTAAATCTTGAGAAAATGTTGAAATATTTTTATCAATCGATTGCTGTTGTAAGGATCTACCCAATATTTCCGATTTATTATATTCATCTTCTTTTTTTTAATTTATGAGAAACGATAATAAAGTGACTGCGACTTCATTTTAATAACTGTATCTTTAAATTTGATATAGATACGTTACTACATCGGCTACAATATCGAAGCGCTGCAAAAAATCGCTCTTTATACATACAAACTAGCAATTGTCGCGCTACTGTGGCGTAACCGAAGCGCTACAAAATGTTGCTCGTGTGAAAAGGCTCTTAAAATTCATATTAAACAATATAAAATGGTTGTTATTTTCTGCTTATTAAAGTTCATTCCAAATAAAAGTATTTAAAACTGCATGTATACCTATCAGACAGGGATGCACACTGTCACCGCTACTTTTTAATCTATACATCGAATACGCGATCAACATCATTAAAGACTGTACAACTGTAGGGATAGATGTACAAGGGCAAAAGATTAGTATGCTTAGATTTGCAGATGATATAGCAGTATTAGCATCTAGCAAGGAGGACTTAAAGATAGCTTTAAATAAAATGGAAGCGGTACTGACAGATCAGTACTGTATGAAAATAAATAAAAGTAAAACTAAAATNATAATTAAATACTTTTAATTAATAATATTTTATTAATTAGGAGAATAAACATGCCACCATTTTTAATGCTTATCATTTTTCTTCTGATTCTCAAATTAAAATAAAAATGGAAGTATACATACTTTATATTACAGTTTAAAAAAAATAAAATAAAATAAATGATCTTCCCTTGTATTAAGCTAACATTCAGTCCAGAATAATTCTGCTACTCTGCTTTTGACATTTCTGAAATGTTATTTAATATCTCTCTATTGAAAGTAAGTTGTAAATGTCTAAGAAATTGAGGATTCTAGGACCTTATCTATTATTTTTAATTGTTACTTACACATTATTAATAAAATTAACTGTTCGAATACATTTTTAATCACACTTCTGTCTATTTAAACTAAAAGTATAATTACGATTTACAAGAGGTTTTAAAAATAGGACAACAGAGGACTCTATGGAAGTCAATAAAAAATAGGCAAGATAGGTTGGTAGGACACCTTCTCAGGCATGAAGGTCTAGTCAGATAGTTAGTTCAAATAGTTAAGTCTGTGGGTTGTTCTAGTTTTAGGGAAATGCGAAGTTTAGCTCAGGATAGGAAAGAGTGGAAGTACGTGTCTAATCAGTCTTAGGACTGACGACCTTATGATGATGATGTATACCTATACATACATCACTATGTGTAACCATTTTAATTTGGTCTTCATGTAAACGAGATTAAAATTTAACTAAAACAACATACCTAAATAGTGTGAAGAATTACTTTTTGTCTTCTTTAAATCAGTTTCATCAAACTGAGGCTTCCACAATCGACTATTTAATCTCGGAAGTTTTAACGTGAATGATTCGAGAAAACTTTTCCTTTCTTGGTGTGGTCACTTCATCAGATAATTTCATTAGTGTAACAAATTAATGTGAGTAGATAGGTACATTTTTGACCATGCTTTACTTCCAAACTATTTTTGCTGTGGTGCCTGTTTAAAAGTGAAATACGCGTACGACCGTCGTATCTCGAATATGTACTTTCGAACAAAAGAATGTAAACGGGGCTTAACGTGCATTATTATGTACAGTTGTTTGCCCGTGTGGAATACTGTAAAAATCTTTTTTGACTGTTTACAATTTTCGGTATCAGCTATTTTTGTCTGGCCCCATTTGCCCACGAGTTTATGTACATTTTCCAAAGGAAATGGGAGTCGAGTGAGCGCATTAAAAGCCGCCGGTTTAGTGCCAATCGCCTGTACGTGTTTACATTTCGGAAAAACAAAAGAATCGAATGCACATGCAACAACCGAGCGCATCAGCCATCGCAACGCACCGCCGCCGTTGCACTCGCCCGCCCGATCCTTTCCATCGGGAATATTGATATCGCTGCCGACGTTGTGAAGTTCGGGGTGCCTGTTTTTAATATCGCTTTGAGCGTAATTACATTAGGTACCTTCGGGAACTAGTGGTAGATATCTGCAAGAACTAATGCAAATACGTACGGAAGGTAGGTCACAGTGACCGCCAATAAATTCATTGGCAGTTTCAGTCGCTATTGCTATACTTAGTATACAAGTCGATGATAATTTTCTAAATTGGTGTGAAAGTCCACATATCATTCAAAACAACTCCAAGAGTCGTTTAAATTGGAGAAGTTTTTAAAATTCCAACAACAATCCCGATAAATCAATTTTTCACTTCTGCGATGATAGGAAATGCAATTATATGTCATTGAATATGACGATGATGAAAAACGGTATTTATGAACATACAGTTATTGTATTGAATATTTGCAAGATTATTTTGCGTATATTATAGTAGTCTCGTGATTTTCAAAGTTTTTCCAGTACAAAAGTTCACAGTGAAACTGTAGACAGTATGTAAATGATGTACCAAGCTTTGCTCAAGTGTTAAGGAGTATTTGTATTTCGAATTTGAAGCTTCTGATTACAAGGATTTTATCTTTATAATCACTTCTCATATTAAAGTAATTCTGTGCCTAAAACGTAGAAATAAGCGAGTTAGGTTAAGCGGTAGGATACCTAGACGTATTAGAAGTAAAAACAAAGTACAAGTAGTATTAAGGATTATAAGGTCGTCAGTCTAAAACTGGTTGAAAACGCACCTCCCTTTCCTGTCCTGAGCTAATCTTCGCATTTCCCTAAAACTAGAACGACCCACATCCTTACCTATTTATGAATCTAATCTAAATCTACTTCTACTCCTCTTAATTCCTGTTTCTGCTTCTGTTATGTCTCTGACTAGTCCTTCATGCCTGAGAAGGTGTCCTACCAACCCGTCTCGCCTATTTCCGATTGACTTCAATAGTTCTCCTATTCTTTCTAATACCTTTTCATTTCTAACCTTCTATATCCGCGGTATCCTCATCATTCGCCTGTTCATGCTCCGCACCTATCCGGCGCCGTGCTCCAGACATATGCCTTTAACAATCTTTTTCGAACCGTTCGGAAGCATTAGAAGTGACTTCTTTTTTTTTTTTAAAGTGACTCAACCTTACGCTATCCTCAGTTTTATATCTCTACTGCTTCTTCCGTCCAGTTATCTGACTTCCTAGATACCGAAAAAGAGTCGCTTCTTCTAATTTTTCATCTCCTTTATTTATATTCGTTCTTTCCCTACTTTTTCTTCCTTTACATACCAGTATTTTTGTTTTACTTTTATTCATCTTCCTACAATACCGCTTCCATTTTATTTAAAGCTATTTCTATATTCTCTTTGCTAGACGCTAATACTGCTATATCATCTGCAAATCTAATCTTTTGACTCTTTATAAATATCCCTGCAGTTGTATTGTTTTTAATGATGTTGATCGAATATTTGACGTACAGATTAAAAAGCAGCGGTGACAGTGCGCATCCTTGTTTATTTCCCTTCCTAATACATATTTACTTCTCTACGTTGCTGCTCAAGCTTTATAACTGCTTGTTGCTCTTTACAAAGTCTAGGAATCACTCTTCTATCACTGTATGTCATTCCTACATTTTGTCCCATTGTTAATAGCTTTTTCTAAATCTACGAATCCTATGTACGCACTCTTTCATTTTTCTATCGTTTTCTCTATTAAATTACACAGTAATAAAAGCTAAAGGAAATCAATCTTGTGATTTTTAATACCTCATACTGAATTTTGATAGTTAAGGAATTAGTAAATGGCATTTTTTTACCACAATTAGATCTTCACTTTAATTTTCCACCCTTTTTTGAGGAATTATTTCGTTTAATTTTAAGGAACATTTTTTAACATACACATCTTCAGTTTTTATCTGGAAACAGCTAGAAGTCGACAGTCTGAGCACGGCCCTTCTTTGGCATTTACTTTGTGATATTTTATGCAATTTAGAAATCAAATTTGTTTTTGAAAACCTATACCTAAAATATTACACGTAGGTAATAACTCATATTTTAATTATTCTCACTTTTGTATGCATTCCTCCTACATGGACTGCTTTACATTGACAATTAGTTTGGGTAAAACTCCTCGTATTTCGTTATGGCATGAAGATTGATTTAGGAAAATACATACAGTCCTACTAATGTCATATTGTAAACCACATTTTTGGCAGGGCAAAATATTTAACTATATTTGTAATGTTAATGTTAAACAGAGTAAAAACTATATACATTACATCATGAATAGTTTTTATGTTATTTTTGTGTAGATGTTGTTGCTCAATGTTTAAGTTCGCCTATCTTGTAATAATATTTGTTTATATCTTAATTTAATGGCTTTTATTCTTTATGATTTTATGAACACGTTCGTAATATATGTCACACTAACAGTTCCATATTGACTATAAGTAAATTTTGCGGATGCTTTTTACATTATTACCATGTAGTCCTGCCAGGTTATTTAAATATCGTGTTATACGTATACTTACAACAAAAATTAACGAAACAATTGTTTTTAGTATATTACGTAATACACTCTATTTTAAACTTTTTTTTTGTTGAACAAGTGTTAGTCAAATTAGAAGCAGATATTATTCCAAGCAGTATTAAAACAAAGTGTATCGGTCACCCCAATTGGTTAGGATATTTATTTACGACTAGCGACCCGCCCCAGCTTCGCACGGGTGCAATGCTGATACTAAATATATTTTTGTTTTGTTTAGATTATTATCGAGCAGGGGAAATCTTAAAAAGATACCCCCTGAACATACTAAATATACTACAGAATGTTTTTATACACAACATTCACAGTTTTTTTGTCATAGTCAATACAAACCTGCCTCAGCTTCGCACGGGTGCACTGCTGATAGTAAATATATTTTTGTTTTGTTTAGATTATTATCGAGGAGGGGAAATCTTAAAAAGATACCCCCTGAACATACTAAATATACTACAGAATGTTTTTATACACAACATTCACAGTTTTTTTGTCATTAGACAATATAAACCTGCCTCCCGGCCGGTACCGCCGCAACCGCTATGTCCCTGCATTTTAAATCTGTAATATCTTCGAAAATATTCATTTAAATTACATGTTGTAAAGGGCCATATTGATCTATATTAAATGCATAATGTATTTAAGGTACTTAATTGGATAAGAATTAATGCTGTATTGCTTACAATTGCTTCGTAAATAAGCCATTATTTCTCATAAAAAGTAAAGGATAAAAAATGGTTATTGTGGGTTATCCCTAAGAGATAGACATATACCATCCCGGACTTTTTTGTAGACCCTTTTAAGATGTACAATATTGTAGTACATTATTTTGATCTATCTCGTAGGGTTCAGCCAGCGTTTGCAATGTAAGCGCAAAAAATGTGTTTATTTACGACATCACATTAGAAACCTCTAAAATTATCAGTGTTTCCCTACTATATTATGCATGTATTATACATATAAACCTTCCTCTTGAATCACTCTATCTTTTAAAAAAAACCGCATCAAAATCCGTTGCGTAGTTTTAAAGATTTAAGCATACATAGGGACAGACAGCGGGAAAGCGACTTTGTTTTATACTGTGTAGTGATAAGCTTTCCAGATTTTGTAAATATTAATAATCTATCTATAAAACAGGTGTCAGGCAATAATGATAATTATTTCAATTTTGAATACTAATTAGTGACACACGGTTTAATTTTCAGCTTAATTTCAATTTGTTTTAATTAAATAAACCAGCCTTCTGAAAACGAGGCCCTTCACGCTATCGGATTAAATAGAAGACGTAAAAAATCTGTTCCCAATAACTTTGCTTTTACCCTATGAAGTTAAAGTCTGTTTAGCGTGTTTTTTTAACGTAAAAAACTTATGAAAGTGATATCTTTTCGTTTCGTGTTCATCAATTTTTCCTCGCAATAAAAAAGAATTTTTAACTCGTCAAAAGAAAGACGCCAGTCGGTGTTTTCTTTTCATTTCGATTCCTCTCCTCATCCATTTATCAAACCAGCCGTTTTCACGGTTCTTTTGTTTAGAACGCAGTCGTGTTTGTTTTGTTCGGTCGAGTGTTCTAGACTTACAGACAGCGTATTGACACAAACTTAGAGACGGTTTCTTTGCATTCTGTTTGCTCTTTACTTATGGTAGTTTTACGATATTTGGTTTTGCTGTTGTATCTCTCATATCATACGTGCAATATGTACACTTCTTACAAATAATTAAATGAAATATATGATGGGGATTGCTGAAATCCTCGTTACATAACTGGGATTGTTGAAATCCTCCTATTAACCAGAGTTACCTAAATAATAATGGTTCGATAAAACTCGAAGATAGACCTCATCACCGAATTATTTTTATGTTGTAAGTAATGGCAGATTTTTGGAAAGCTAGAAAAACATTTAAATTTAAACAATAATTTGAGATCTTTTCTTACACTACATATAATAGGGTCTTCTATGGTAATAAATAAATTTATAAATCGTTATAACCCAGGAGCTTGTGACAAGGAAAGTTCTCCAATCACTTTAATCGGTGCACATTGTCACTGTCATTTATATTGTATGCATTTGTAACGTAAGATAGTTAAAGATGATTTAAGGTCTACTGTTTAAAAGCATGCAATTCGCAACAGCCCAAAGGACTCGAATTCTGTATTTTCAAATTATCATCATCATCATAAGCTCGTCAGTCCTAAGACTGGATGGGCACGTACCTCCACTCTTTCCTATCCTGAGCTAATCTTCGCATTTCCCTAAAACTAGAACAGCTCACATCCTTAACTATTTGCGAACAGTAATCTAACCGAGGTCTACCTCTACCCCTCCCAACTCCTGTTTCTGCCTCTAATATGTCTCTGACTAGGCCTTCATGTCTGAGAAGGTGTCCTACCAACCTATCTCGCCTATTTTTTATTGACTTCCATGGAGTCCTCTGTTCTCCTATTCTTTCCAATACCTCTTCATTTCTAACCTTTTCTACCCACGTTATCCTCATCATCCGCCTATAACACCACATTTCGAAGGCTTCTAACCTTTTCTTTTCCGTAGCGCCCACCGTCCATATTTCGCACCCGTAATTCCGCAGTTTATATAATTCGCAAAATATTTACACATCAGTATATTTAAATTATTGTAAATATATGTTAGCTACATATACTAAAAACTTTCGTAAAATTCTATCTCAACGCGTTTTGGTCCAAAATCTACTAACATATTTAATTATTTGCAGAATTTCAGTTTTTGTTTAGATAAAGACAATTTCAAAGATTTTCGCAATCGTGTTGCAACGTTTAGAGTGGTTATAAATTTTTGCGGAAGCTTCCGAGAATATTTATTTGACCAGCTTTTCTTTGACTGTTACATCGCGTATTTTCTTCGGAAATGGGGAAGTAAAACCGCTGTACCGAGCAGAGTTACTTGAAGTAACTGTTTGTCAATAGATTGAAAATATGAGTGCTGGTCTTCCTTTTCCAGTAAATCATTCACGAAGCAAATGCACCGACCGTGTACAACTCTTCCGATACTCGGGAGCTCTGCCGACTGACTTATTGCTTTTATTTCGTATATAAGTTCAGTTTCTTTTACAAACTGTTTATTTTTACAATCCCATCTCTCGATACATTGCTCGGAAATCGACTACAAACAAAGAAAAACTTAGGTGAAACCAGTAGCGGCCGATAATGAGGGGTCTGGGTCATGTAACAATCCCCGTTCTGTACCAAAAGATATTTTTTTCTAATTATTTATATATACTAACTAACGACAACCCGCTTGGCTGGGTTTACATTCTCACTTATTCTAGACGGGTATTTGGTGGTGGATTCACAAATCCAACATCATTTTGGTAAAATCTGGGGTGTTATAGAGGAGAAACCTCATTAATTTCAAATCCCAGTTGCACTAGTTAAACGTAATGGATCTCGAACGTTCTCGATTCTTCCGGTCTATTTTATTCTAGAACATTTTACTTGAGAACAATCGTAGTTATTCGAGAACATTCTAGCCAAGGATCATGCTCCAGGTCGGCCACTTTTAATCGGAATATCTATCTTCCAACCCAACATAGTTGGTTGTGACACAACCATTTATGTTAATTCTGTTTTTATGTCTGACTTTGATTCCTCATGATTGTTGATTGATGATTATATTTTTCCGTGCTCCCGTGCTTGCACCAGCACAACCACAAACAACGCAACAATTAGTTATTTTATCGCTTAATGGCGAAGGCGCTGGGATGAGTAAAATATTTTCAAGCACCTCATTTCAAAACAGCATAATAAAACTTGTTATCCCTTACAGCAGCAACTATCTGCCTTCCATAGTTTGTTCAATTGACTAATAATTATTTGAATGACAACCGAAGATTATAAAAGAGATCTTTCTATAAACAAATAAATTACAACCTGCAATAACTGTAACACACATTTACTAGATGTATATGTACACTACATAGTAGAGATGCACTGGATAGTGATTTTGCCAGATACTCGACATTAGCTGAGCTGGTATATGACATTAACTGTGACGGTATCCTGCCTGGTAGTCTGCGTCATTATCCTGTACACGGCCGGATACTCAAAATTGTGTCGGGTGCCAGATCTAAACCGGATACCCCGGCCCATCTCTTGTATATAGTACAAAAATCATTAAATTGAGATACCCACTAAAAATTAAAAGTCATAAATATAAAACATTAAAATATATTAAGGATAGCACACATTTTTATGCAACCCTTGTATCATGTACCTATTATTTGTATGGGTAAAACTTGTAAGTGGTTTAATATGCATAAGATCTAATTTACATATTAAAACCGATTCTAATTACCCTAAACTTTATTGAATCACTACTGCAACTTTAATAATATTCTTGGAATACTACATACAAGTTAATTAGTTAGAGGAAGGGTAGAGTCGCATACTGTTTAAGTATAAAAAAATATTTCGAATGTAAATATTCTGAAGATACCGATTAAGTTAATCATAGTTTTATGGAAATCAGTATTTTATTAATAAACTAATAGTAAAATAAAAAGAAATTATGCTATGGGCAGTTATTCCTTTAAAATAGTAGCATTAAAAATAGGCTAGAATAGAGAATAGATCATCAGATTTCAGATTGTATAATTTATTTTTTCTTTTTCTTTTTGCAGAGAGGTAGCGACGAGCTTTTATCACAGTCGAACGTATCAGTTATGGCTCCGTCAGCTCCCAATCATACAGAAAATAACAATCAAGAAAATGCCAAAAAGGTAAGCCTGTAGTTTTCATAAAGTAATATATAAGAGCATTAAATATTAAATAAAAATAGTTAAACAAAACCAAGTGCTGTTGTTTCATGAATTATTTATCAATTTTATTTTAATTTTTTTCTTAATTTGTCATTGCTATTTTTAATCACAGAAAATTGTTTATAGAATCCAAAAAGGTAGAATTCTGAGTGGCGTATATTATATAGACGACGCCTTGATACCTAATACTGACAATAGTAGCAACAACTGTATTCTAATTAAATTTCGTTTTTTTTTCTTTTGTATTTTTAAAATCGACAATTACTGAAGTGTTCTGATCCCTTTTTGTGATCGTTTTGTTTTATCTTTTCACGAAGTTCGGTGTAAATTTTTAATATACGTTTTCGAGATTGGTATCCTTTGTTACAACTTTACAAAACGGAAGAGTCATCCTTTTCTTTCGATTAAAACACATCGTGTATAATTAAATTTTTAATAAAAAGGAATCTTTCTCTGACCCTCGCTTTCATTGTGCCACCGTTTTAATTAGTAGGTGCCGGTCGCCGCTGTCCTGAAATTTATGACTTTAGTTTTTTGAAGTTCCTCCTTAGTTAAACCTGCAGCTTTGTGTACTTTTGTAAATAATAAAATTAAAATTATACGTTTCAATTTAGGTCATAGTTCAGTTACTATTGCAATTAATAATCTTAACAAATAATGAAGCGTGTCGACATTTACCAGTTCCAGAGAAAATTCAAACGAATAACACAACCTCGAGGTGACCAACCCAAATAATCGTGTGGGCCACTTTTATCGTCCATATTAAATTTAGACCCACGATAGACATTGTTTTTAACTCATAACTGTAAACTAATTACTAAAATAAGTAATATTTGTCACTTATGCCCAAGAATATTGTTTTCAAATCAAAAGTTTTTTCTCTTAAATTTCTACAGTTATCTTTTGAATATATACACAAATAATGTATTTTTAGATAAGACTATTCACCGGTACTGTACCGGTGATCAAGAGGCTATTCACCTGTATTGTACCGGTGATTAAGAAGTTATTCACCGGTACCCAAACGCTGCTCTATGTAATACAGCATTGACAATTAAATTTCGATGCTGTTTATTTAAAATTATCGCATGATAGGAGTATTTTTTTATTTAAAATTAGATTATAATGAATACAGTTATTATTACAATTTAAAACGCTAGCGTAGACCCTACACCATTCCCAACTTACTTCTCTTCATGCTTGCGAAATCCAGTCAAAACAGTAAAAAATATAGGTCGTTTATGTCTTAAAATCATACAAAAGCATCATTTTATTTGTGTGTACATATATATAGAAGTAAATAATAGGATTCATAATAAAATTAGATAAGGAAGGATAAAAGCCCAAATAAGAATGTTTTCTATATCAATGATAAAAGGTTTTATGTCATCGATTAGACTTGTTTCATTAGTTTAATCCTTTAGCTTAATTTTTAAGACGATTATTTTCATATTCGCGAAAGACATCGCTTTATATTTATAAACCTCTTAGGTTGACAGTGCCCATTTCCCTGATGAAGTGGGAAAAATTGCCAAATTATTCAAATTTACCTACTGAGAAAGAAATAAAAATCAGTCGTTGGCAGCAGGATTTTTTCGCCGTGTTATTTATTATTGGCTCTTATTCTCTCCCCTTTTTCCATTTCATCATCAGCCACGTTCTACATTTATTGCAACTCAGAATATGTAATCATTATTTTATATGTACTAAAATGTTTGAAGAGAAAGTTACCTTTACGAAAACAATCAAATTTTAAACCACAAGGAAAAATACAATTGAATCTTTTCAATCACTGTCGGTTCTAGTAAGAAATATCTCGTCGAAGTAACCGAAGGAAGTTTGTTTTAAAATAAAGCAACTTAATAAACAGGCATTCGAATTATACAAAATAATACTTTGAAAAACTAGATATTAAACTTATTTGTTACGCTTTTACATTCTTAAATTTATGATTAAATAAAATTTATGATAAAAAAAAATATTTTTGCGTACCTCAGTGTGTGGGAGTATCATAAAAAATGTTCAATTTCAATTACCCGAAGTACGAGACCCTTTTAATTGTATCTGAATTCTATAATTAAATTTTGATGCAACTTCTACTCATTAGTATACGCACTAAATGTGTGCTCCCTTTTTTTTTGTAGCTTTTGCAATAAAAATAATGTCACAATGAATACTACAAAAAATACTAACTCTCAAATTTATATACGGTAACAAATAGCTGCAGGTATTCTGTTTTGGGTCCCCGATCTAATAAACTACATCAAAAATGCCGATAGAGATTGACAGATAGTGAAAAATATTCTTTATATTTTATTAGATTAGACCTGATCAAGGTTTATGTTTGTCCAAATATAAGCAACTATTAGTTTTCCCGTATGAAAGCTGCGTGCTGAAACGGGTCATTATATTTTCCGGCGCTACGAACCGCAGAAAAGCCGTCGACTTTAAAATATTTACATTTTCAATTTGCCACGACGTGGTTTGCGCAGCTACACGGGTCATTTGTGGCCTGGTAGCTACCACGGCTCAAAGGTAAGTTGCCCGTAACAAATTGACCCTTCGGTAGATATATCCCGAAAACTAGTCCCTGGAGAACGCGCACGACCTCTATCTAGCACCAGCCACAATCTGCTTAACTATTTCGCTCGTTCCGAAAGAAAAATTTACTTTCGTATCCTTCTATTATCGATTCGAAAATTCCGACTGCCGAATTGTTCTCGTAGAATTTCTATCCCATCTAGAACTATTTTAAGCCGATGTGTTTATGTTTGATTGATTTTTACATCATAAAACGTTTTATTACATATTAACAGCAGCGGATAATAGTCGTGTAAACCTGTAAACTCCCGATAGTTTGGCAACTCCAAAAAACATTTTTTTAAGTATTATCAGAGTTGACTAATTGTGTTCGAAATTTACTTAACGTATGCGAATGACATAATGTTAGTGGAAAATATGGAAAAAGTATGATTAAAAACTTAAAAAACATATTTAGTAAAACAAGTTTAGAATTAAATCCGAAAAAAATAACATGATTTTGAATGAATGCAGAAAAATCATGAATACGAAAGCTTCGGAAAGAACAAAATAAGGAGCTTTTATGCAAATGAAAAGATATAACGGAATTAAGATTAAGAGAAGAGATGGAAGAAAACATAATTGAAGAGTGGAAAAGGAAGAAAATAAGGTAGGTAGAAGAAGAAAAAAATAAGAAAATCAAGATATGCAAAACAAATTATTTACAATGGAGACAAGAAGAAGTTCCAGAATATCTTCAAGAAAAAAGGAAAAATAAAGAACATAAAAATAGTAGCTAGATTTAGAATGGGAAACGAATGGAAAGAAATCAGATATTAGCTAGAAAGCAGCGAAAAATTGTGCAGACTTTGTTAAGAACACAAGGAAATAGCAAAACACCTAATGTCATTATGCTAAGCATAAAGAACAGATGGAAGACTGGAAAAATTAATGGCAGGATCAGCAGAGGGAGTGGGATGAATGTAGAAAACAGCAGATCTACGACAACTTGTGATAACATTCCAAAAACTTGTTATGCACAGTATGTACTAAAAAAAATTAACGCTACTGGTTTCATTTGAATAAGTCTTCTTTTTCTTTTTGGGTGTTTCATTCCCACCAGCCAGTAATGCTGGTGGGCGGGCAGTTCCTCCGGACTACGCCGGAAGGTAGGGCGGAAGGCCCTCTTCAGCCTGCTTTCAGAAATCGTGGGAATGGGTGGATAGTGGTTCGGGTGAGAAAGATGAGACGGACGAAATGAAGACAGAAGAGAATGAAAGATTAACTGTGGAATATTACTGCCTCAGCATTTGCCTAAGTGATCCAAGGAAACCACAGAAAAACTTGGACCAAGGCAGACGGACCCGGAATCGAACCGGCGTCCTCCCGAATGCTAAGCAATGGTCTAGACCTCTACGCCATGCCGCTGACAGGTACGTAAGTGGTTTTAGGAGGGTTTCTTTCTTTTTGACCTAGGGACATGGTCTAGAGGTTTAGATCATTGCTTAGCATTCCAGAGGACACCGCTTCGATTTCGGGTCCATCTATCTTGGTCCAAGTTTTTATGTTGTTTCTTTGGATCACTTGGGCAAATTCTGGATCAGTAATAATCCACAGATAATCTTCGACTCTATTCTGTTTTCATTTTGCCCGTCTCACCTTTCTCACCCCAATCACCACCTACTCATTCCCAGGATTCCTAAATGGAAACCGAAAAGGATCTTCCGCTCTACTCTCTGACGTAGTGCAGAGGGACTATCCGTCCACCAGCTTTAGTATCGAGTGGAATCGAAATACCCAAAAGTGAGGCATGGAATCCTCGAAAAAGACTAATCGTGAAACTACCCTTTTTTTTTGTTTAGTTTAGCCTCGAGGAGGGGAAATTTTCAAAAGACACCCCCTGAAGGGGGGTAGTGTCGGATTTGCCGTAGCGCCTACCGACTAAAACCCCTCCTCGAGATGATAGTGAAACTACCCATGCGTCAAAAGATTTACGGAATATACACATGACAAAATTATCGGTGAACTTGTTCGTGAACCTGTGAATATACATACCTACATGTAGTTGCCTGGTTTGTTTTGTTGCTAATATGAAATTGTTTATCATTAAATACCTGTTTTTGAATGCCGTATTAAACACCTTTAGGCACACACGTTCCTACGTTGCAGTGTTCCTATTCCTGCCTAATATTTCGTAAATTTTAAACGCAAAAAGTGCACGTTTTTCAAGAGGGATTATTGTACCAGGAAGAATTTATTCGTTAAAGTTCTCATTTACCGATCCTCCCACCTCCTCACTGTAGCTGATGCTGTGTCATTCATTGGAAAGAGGAAGCTCAGCACATTCAGTCATTTCCATGACTTTTTTTTTATGTATGTACGACGGAGTAGTATCCCATAAGACGGGGGAAAACACAGTTACCAATGCGTCAACGTGCGTCACCAACAAAAAGGCAATTTATTCCTATCTTTTTTTTTTACCTTCACTTATCCGCGTTTGTCGTTATCAAGGTGCCTTTCTTCGAATTTGTCCGCTTGTCGCTTTCCTCTTAGTCTGTTGCCCGTTCCAGTTATTTATTAATGGTAATGATATGGTGCATGTGTAGTATGCTCGACGTAAAAATCCCCACCCTGAGGAAAATGGGCGACAGCGATTATGCCCCCGTCTCTCTCCCACACGTTCCCCCCCATAATTTTGCCTCACGTTTTTTGTTTTGAAATGTGCGCATGTGCCAGAGCGTTCCGTTCTCGCTTCTTGCAGCGTCATGTCGCTTTTAGTTTGATCGCAAACGTGTCGGCGTACGGACGCACGGCGTCGCTTGTTTGGAGTATCTTTTTATCAGTTCTCAATTGTAAAACGCAATTGTCTGTGTGGAGTAGGAGCTCGAAAGTCACATTGTGAGTTCGTTGTTCGTGAAAAGTTTTGATTTTCCGATTTTCTATTGGTTTATGAGACGGTGGTTCATAAAGAACAGCTGTTCGCGTACTAATTGGAAAAGTTGGTGCGTTCACCTTTGTTTCCTTCAAAATTTGGTGTGTTTATTATTAAAGTGCGCACTTTGTAATTCGAAGGTGTTAAGAGTTCATATACACCGTTGTGACGTATTATATTCAAGAGGATTGTGGATTTATTGTTATTAATCATAATCATTCGGTAGGTAGGTGTGCTGTGTGTGAGGGGGTATCAGTGGATCAACTTTTTTTATTGTTTGTCGTATTTTAAGCTTGGATACAATTAATAAATTGCATTGCGCACACTGTTGTAATGTTTTTTCTGGAATGTAGTGATCTGTTTTTGAATACAGATAAAAATACAAGTAATTGTCCACGCTAATAATCGCCTTTCATGTTGGTTGTACGGTGGCCAGAGCGCCTGCGTTGACGGTTCGTTGGAAGTCGTTTGCTTAGTCATTCATAATTATCATTCCCGAGAATGTTATGACGTGGTACCGTATAGTAGTATTTTACAATGTTTTTTTCTTTAGTTCTCCAAAGGAATCGGTTATTTTACGAATCTATCCGTCGTCATTGTTTTATAAGAAAGTAACTTTATTTATTTGGCATATACGTCTCACTACCTGCTCCTTGTAATAGGAAGGTGGCAAGAAGCGAAGCACCTTTATGGTGGTACCCTCTTTTTGTTAAGGTCGACACACCTGGTCCTTTGTTTGCCAGTTTCTAGTTTTAAAGGCAGCTACGTTTCGTCTGCTGCTACAAACAGCTCAGGAGTGGGCATACGTTCAACGTTGCCTATGTGTAACTGTAAAGGATTTTTAACATCGTAGCAGATATATATTGCTTGCCAATAGCTCATAAGAGATGCGCAATCAATCTGAATAAGATTACGTATTTCTTTGTACAACAATTTTCGTTAAGGTCTTCTAAAGAAGGGAAGAATGATCACTTTTTAAGGAAAAGTGAAAATTTATTTTAATAAGGTACCACTGAAGTATTTTCTCTTGATGGTCCAGTAAAATTGTCCAATAATCAACATCTGTCTCGGTTACCAGATGACTTCTAAAAGCAGCTTAGCATCCGGGAGGATATTGGCTCAATTCCTAGTCTGTCGGTCTTGGACCATGTTTTTCCATATTTATCATTAATGGTGTAGACACAAATGCTTCAGATCGCCCTACCGGCATAGCCTAGAGATGATTGAAACCATTGCTTAACATTTGAGAAGACACCGGTTCGATTCCGAATCCGTCTGCCCCCTGGTCCACGTTTTCCTGTGGTCTCCTTGGATCGCTTGAACAAATACTAGGGCAATCATAACAATAGTTCTCGGATAATAATTCACACTTCTCTTCTGTCTCCATTTTGTATGTCTCATCTTTCTCATTGCCAAACCGCACCTACCTGTTCCCACGATTCCTGGAAGAAAGCTGAAGAGAGCCTTCCACCTGAAGCAATCCGGGGGGGGGCTTCCGGCCCCCAGTATTAGTAACCCAAAAGTTTTTCCAGGGATAGTCTTTAACTTCACCTAATGTCTTCATTTCGTCTGTCTCACCTGTATTTCCCCAACCACACGTTCATCCATTCTCACGATTCCTAAAAGATAACTGAAGAGAACCTTCCACCTAAGGTAATCCGGAGGTTTTTCCAGGGATAGTCTTTAACTTCATCTAATATGTTCATTTCATCTGCCTCACCTATATCTCCCCAACCACGCGTTCATCCATTTCCACGATTCCTAAAGGAGGTTAAAGAGGATCTTCCGCTGTGCCGGCTTCATCTGGTGGGAGTAAAACACAAAATTTATTTTTGCGCTTGCCACAAATTGCTCTCATATTATTTGGCATTAAAACCATTATCACATTATCAACTTAAATATTCACGCAAATGAAATGTTAGCTGCCGTCTTCAATTACAGATAAACGTTACTTTTAACTGCTCATTGTTATGTTCCACTTCAACGTTCAGTTATTTTATCAGCGCGTAGCTGTTCTAGAAAACGCCAGACTTCTCATAATGGCTGCGACGTCGCGACCGAATCCTGCGTTCGAATATCCTGGGCGCCGTTTAATTGTCAACTCTCCGTCTACACCACACACACACAAGTGCAATGACGGTTAATTGTTGCATCGCAATGGCCTTGAATATATCTCTCTATTGTCGTCACCGATGTGACGCACATAACATCATTGTGTAGGCGCGTGAAACGTGATGGAGCGAAGGTGATGGTAAACCACGGCGATCGGCGAAGTTTATTTTTGTTTTGGTTTTGCGTGCGTGCATGCCTGCGCTTCAAATTTTACGAAATGTCGTCAGGAGTTTGCATATTTTTAGAAAGTATTTCGAAATGGTCCGTTTGGGTATAGTTTAGTTCATTAATTCAAAGGTCGCATTTTAGCTAGGACCCATTTCTCCAATGGTTTCGACTTCCACTTGCGTAAGTGCCATTATAAACGACGAAACCCTCGCTTCGTTTGCTTCGTGGTACAAATTTCGAAGAAGTATTTAAAAGTATAATAACAGGACCACCGAGTTGGAGTTGTCGGGCTAGCTAAGTTGCATAATTGAATCAACAGCTCAGCTACGTGATGCTGCTCAGATTCGTGTGCTGCGGCTGCTGTTGTAATTGAAATTCACCTGATGGTTGCCCGTTAAAACCGTTCTTTTGCTCGCGATCCTTGTTTCTCTTTCGTCTCTTGTTCTTTCTCGACGAAAGAGACCTACATTCTTCCGCCTCGTTTTCTTCGTGCGTCACCACTTCCATTTCTACGACCTCTTTTCCCCAGTCTAAAGTGCACGCTGCTGACGTGCTTGTCTGCACTTAATCTATATTACCTTACAATATTTTACCTTCACGTATGGCAACGAGCGAGAGCCGACCCAAAAGCTAATAAGAAAGAATCGTGCCATATCCACCGTATTGCACTCATGCCTGTGGACACGTCCAGCACCTATCAAGTAACTCTGGATAGTTAATTACTTGCATCAAGTGCAGTATATAACAATCGCCGCTTGCGATTGTGGGTGTGTTCGCCTGTACTTTTTGTACATGTGTCTGTACTGACCCACTTCCGCAGTGCGCAAGTCCTTGGGCGCCGGCACCGTAAGCGTCTGTTGCAGTCATGACGCCTCGAAATGAGATGGTTTTATAACACTATTCCTCTATACGTTTGTTGAGATTTTGGTAAAATAGAGATGAAAAATGATAACGGCTGAATTTCTGGGTGATTGGAACTTTTGGTCATTGACTGATAAAGAGATAAAACTGTTGTGTACAAGCTTTAAATCTGTGGGTTCGCTCGCATGGATGACCTAAATATGTGTCGGAAGATCATCAAAAATACTACAGTTTGATAAAATAGTTCTTAATTCTTGACCAGGATCATCAGGATAAAACTAAAGTTTCTAATTTTCTACGTTAAATAAATGTCCATTATCGAGATGAAAAGAAATTTTTCTATACCTCGAGAATAGTTGAAGATATCGAGATTAGGATGGTGCAAAACGAAAAATGTACCAGCCCATGAATTATACAAACACCTAGGTATTACCACAAAAATTAATGAAGGTCTGTGGCTTCTTGCCATTGCTCTTCGATAAAGAACCGTCCGATACTTAACCGAACTTTTGGGATTTCTTTGCATTTGTTCACGATTTTCAGTATGTTGGTGGTCTCGAGGTGTTCCTTTGATGTGAGGATTAATTTTTGTGCAGTTTCAGTTGTTTTAAAATTCGGATCCGTACAACTTGTTCGTTTGTAGTTCGCGCAGCCGTTTCTTGGCACACTTTCAAAGATCATATGTTTTTGTTTCGTAACTGGGCTGTCGTAGTCGACGTTTCGTTAATCGTAAAGCGATAAACCGAATATATACGCATGGGCAGCTTTAAAGCTGTGACCCGTAGGTGTAAATTTTACATTCGTTTATGTTTATTTATAAGTCGCNCACTTCTTCTAATTTTTCGTCTCCTATCTTTATATTCGCTCTTTCCCTACTTTTTCTTCCCTTGCATACCAGTATTTTAGTTTTACTTTTATTTATTTTCATACAGTACTGATCTGTCAGTACCGCTTCCATTTTATTTAAAGCTATCTCTAGGTCCTTCTTGCTCGATGCTAATACTGCTATATCATCTGCAAATCTACACTTAGTAGTTATTAGAGGAATAATTGATATAACTAAGTTCTAAGTACTTGGTCTTCTATGTGAGACTAATAACTACTGATTGCATCTTTTACAATCAGAACAGGGTTTATGTAATCTTCCACCCCGGCATTCTACGTCCATTAAAAAAGGATGCGAAATGTTCGCATGTACTACTCACGCGTGAACGTATTACGTACAACATCATTTGACAAACATCAAGAAAATATATCTACAAATTAAGGTTTTGTCGCTTTTGGTTATTGTCCGTTTATGCACGAACGCTGTTTGTCCCTATACCAGGTTACCCTGCCGCTTCCATAACGTTATAACGTGGGTAATCTAAGAGCTAATAATGCAGAGCGTAACAGAGGGCATTCCCATAATTGAATTTCACCCTGCAAATGCTAATCTTGATGAAAGGTCCGCGTTATACGTTGCAACGAATTCAATTCCACGACCGCTTTGTAGCGTCGGACATCGACGTAACAATAATTCCTTTAAATATCCTCGGAACCGACGACAAGCTTTCCTGTTTTTGACCTCTGTGTTATAATGTATTACGAAAATGTCTCCCGCTACGGTTTTGGGAGTATCATCTGTACATTTAAGATCTTAAGACGTTTGAACGGCTAATTTACATTATGTACTTAATGGTATTACACCAACTAATTCGAGAAATAACAACCCCGTCAAAGTAATAAATTGTGTAAAGGGGAATCCTACTTTTAGAACAAGAATACTGGGGTTGTATTCAGTCAAATATGAATTAAATCAAATATACCTACTTGGAAGTTAACAAGAAATAGGCGAGACAGGTTGGTAGGACACCTTCTTAGGCATGAAGGGCTAATCAGAGACATTTTAGAAGCAAAAACAGAACTTAAGAGGAGTATAGGTAGACCTAGATTAGATTACTATTCGCAAATTGTTAAGGGTTTGGGATGTTCTAGTTTTAGGGAAATGCGAAGTTTAACTCGGGGTAGGAAAGAGTAGAGGTGCGTATCGAACCAGTTTTAGAATTGACAACCTTATGATGAAAATACCTAGTTAACGTGCGATTAAAAAGGAGATAATTTGATCTAATCGTAAATCTATTTGATGGACACTCATCACGATTTCGATGCGGTATTTTCTTCCTATATTTTTGGCCGTGGTCCGTGGAATTTTACTTTTCCAAACGTTTCGCCGTTCTTTGCGGACGACATCTTCAGTGGTGACTGGGCAGGTGCTGAGTCGTAACTGATTGCCTAAGAACTACAGTCATCACGATTTGTTCATCATTATCATCATTTTCAATAGGGTCGTCAGTCCTAGAACTGCTTGAACACGCACCTCCACTCTTTCCTACCCTGAACTATTACTCGCATTTCCCTTCAGGCCTGAGAAGATATCCTATGATACCAACTTCTCGCTTATGTCTTATTAACTTCAATAGCGCACTCTGTTCTCTTACTGTTTTTAATATCTCCCCATTTCTAACCTTCTCTATCGACGGTATCTTCATCTTTCGCCTATAACACCACATTTCGAACCTATTCTTTTCCACCGCACCCACTGTCCACCCGCGTCTTGCCAAATTTCATGATTCTAGGTCAACGGGAAGTACCCTACATGTTTTCATTCCCTTGCTATATAAACGGTCTTATCTTTTGATTGCGTTGACTTAAAAGTTTGATTTTTTGATAGCTTTAAGGTGTTTTAAACCTGAGTATTTGGTATTAATTTCAACTTTATCCCTCCACGCGTTCCTGAGAAAAAGGGTCTTGGGCAAACAACGAAGTGATTGTAAAAGGGTTCGTTTTTCCTTTTGAGATAGAAAAATATTACTAGCAGTATCAGAAAGGTATTTAGAGAAGCTCATCCCGCCCTTAAGCACAAAAAAGTATACTTGTAGTCATTAACAAAACATAACGTATTAGGTACACTAGTTTCGTAGAACCTGTCGGATTTTTTAACACTTATTACCAAGTGTTTCATCCCCATTATCATCTCGTTTACCGCATAATGTTCTTGAAACTAATGTATATTAAACTATTCAGAAATTAACCGCGGAGTGTACTTGTTAAACATAATTAATCAAGAATTTCTGCTCAATTATTGTCGTCTGTCCCATGATCTTGTCATTCAGTTTAAAGCAGGTACATTGAATGCTCACGCTTCAGTCGCCGTAAACCGTTAAAATTACCTGTCATTAGTAGGGGACATACGATAAATGAAATTTAACAGTTTTAGTAAGTAATAGGTATGTACATCTTTATTACCATCACAATTTGTACAGTCGTTTTGAACTCACTTACAGAAATAACATGCAGTTATAATTAATCTCTACCACATTTTATTACCCTGCAAGTCAAGACATATATGTATTTCAGATTAGATCATCGTTACAAAAGTATGAACATTAAATTAAAGTATCGGGTTGTTCGGAAAGTCATTTCGTTTTTTTTTTGTGGAAATGAAAGACAGTTTTCGTATAATAAACAAATACTTTATTAAATTATATATTGACCGTTCTGGTCCAACACCTTTTGCCATCTTTCTGGTAGTAGCATAATTCCACGCTCATAAAATTTTTGGTCTTTGCTGGCAGAAAACTGATCGAGGAGGTTTTTGACCTCCTCATTTGAGGTGAAGGTTTTACCGTGTAAAAAATTTTGGAGTGACCGGAACAAATAATAATCCGATGGTGCCAGGTCTGGAGAATATGGTGGGTGTAGCATTGTATCCCATTCAAGCTGTAAAAGCTTTTGGCGAGTGACCAAAGTTGTGTGAGGTCTCGCGTTGTCTTGGTGAAACACTACACCTTTCCTGTTGATTAGTTCTGACCTTTTCTGTTGAAGTGCATCATTCAGTTTGTCCAGCTGATGACAGTAGACTTCCGAATTAATCGTTGTGTTATCCGGTAAAAGCTCAAAAAAAAAACGATTCCTTTAAAATCCCACCAAACAGACAGCATCACCTTTTTTTGGTGAATATCGGCTTTGGAAATGGTTTGAGCCGGTTCATATTTTTTGCTCCATGACCTCTTGCGTTTGACGTTGTTGTATACAACCCATTTTTCGTCCCCAGTGATGATGCGCTTCAAAAACGGATCATTTTCGTGACGTTTGAGAAGCGAATCGCAGACGTCAATGCGGCGACACAGATTTCTCTCTGTGAGAACACGGGGAACCCATACATCGAGCTTCGAGAATAATCCCAGGCCTTTCAAGTGGTCATAAACTGTTGAATTTGATAAATTTAACCTCAATCCGATCTCACGTGTTGTTATTCGCCGGTTCACATCAACTAATGCCTTTATTGCGTCTTTATCAGCTTCAACCGGCCTTCCCGAACGTGGTGCATCTTCGACATCAAAATTGCCGGATCGAAATTTAGCGAACCAGTTCTGGCACTGACGTACTGTCAACACACCTTCTCCATACACATCAGTCAATTTCTTTCTGGCTTGAACAGCATTTTTACCCTTTCTGTAGTAAAACAGTAAGATATGTCGAAAATGCTGCTTATCGCTCTCCATATTTAAAAGGGCACCAACCAAAAACTACTGCGTAGAATTAATTGGAATTTTTCACACACAAGCCTTGCTATATGAGCTCTCAAAGCATATAAAAATTATACGGCTTAAATGTGAAGTTGGGTGCAAAAGAATACAATTAAATCCTCTGTCGGGAAAAAACGAAATGACTTTCCGAACAACCCTATAGTATGAAATAGTTTCAGTTTTTTCCGTTCGCCATCATGTTACCCATTTTAACTATTGAGAAAGAGGTGTCTCTCAAATTATATGAATTAAATGTGTTCTAAGTTTATTACTGATAAGGTGCTACCTAGAAAAAACAGTGACATGTGATGCTATAGTGGATAGAATGGATTAGAAACGAAAATAAAATTAGGACTTAATTTCAAAATAAAATTGAGTTGATATCTGTTCCATTTGTCGTTATCCATAAAAAATAAAAGATTATTATAATTATTTTCAGATCGAAATTGACATAAGTTAAAAATAACACAATTTCTTCAATTGGTTTTCCATCTTTCTATCGCCGTACACAAACAGTAGGTTTAGTCGGTCGATTATTCGTTGAATAAATACCAGTAATAAAAAGGTTTCGATTACTGCTCGCCCGAAGATGCTACATAATCAGCACTTCTGAATTCTACTCTAAATGTAAATTTCTCCTCTCGACGTTCCAATCGAACGCAGTTAGCATTAAACTCTCGTCCTCATATTCCGCGACATCTCTTTCTCTATTGGTTTTACTCTTTTAATTCTGCTCTACTACCTTCTACTGTTTATTAAGTAGTTACGTTTAGAGTAACTTTAAAAATTGACAAAAAAATGATAAATTGCAACATATACATATATACACTTACTACTATAACCGTCCCAAATTTGTTGTTAGGACGGTTCTCTAGCCGGATATCGTCAAACGCGTATAAAAAATGGCGTTTTTTTAATTAAAATCAGCACATCCAGGATATCGAAAATAAGCCTAGGACATAATTAATTGGACATTGAGATGCTATAGTCGCACGATAGTGATCAAAAAATTAAAAAAACACTATTATTTTTTGTGACGTTTCGGTTTATTTAACCATCATCAAACTAAAATTGGTAATATATTAAATATAACTGATATAACATAAAAAAAACTGTACATAAAATTCGTAGATTTAGAAAAAGTTTTTGAAAATGTTAAAAGGGAGGAAGTTAAAGATAGTTAAAAATGTAGAAATGAGATACAGAGATAGATGAGTGATACTTAGTTTATATAAAGAGCAACGGGCAGTTATAGAACTTGAGCAGAAACGTAGAGAAGTAAATATTAGAAAGGGCATCAGACAAGATTTTACACCGTTCCTGCTGCTTTTTAATCTATAGCAATAAACATCATTAAAGACAGGACATCTTTAGGGATAGATATACAGGAGCAAAAGATTAGTATGCATATATTTGCATATGATACAGCAGTTTTAGCATCTAGCTAAAAATGAGGAGGTACCAGAAGGACACTTTCTCATGTATGGAGGGCTAGTTAAAGACATGATAAAAGTAGAAACAGGAACTAAGAGGAGTAGAGTTAGACCAAAGTTAGATTACTGTTGACAAATAGTTTAGGATGTGAAATGTTCTAGTTTTAGGGAAATTTAGGTCGGGACAAGAAAGAGTGGAGGTGGGTGTCCAACCAGTTTTAGACCTTATGATGAAGATAATACCTAATTATTCATTACGTAAAGAATAATTACATTCTCTTTCCTGTTTTCTTCCTCCTATTCAAATACGTTTTCAAATAAAATTGGTAAAGAAGACCATACGTATTCTAGAACAATTAGAGAGTAGAATGCAAAAATGGTGCAACAAAAGGAGACGATAACGACCTGTCGGCTACCTTTTTCCGGGAAAATTTTCGCAAGACAGCGCCGCAAGGGAAACGGCGAAGTTAATAGCTCACTCCGGAATACGGAGTCCATTTTCCTTGCATATTAAATTAATGCTTCGAAAGAAAATACGACCTCAGGAGCCGAAAAAGTCTGAGAAAGGTCAGAGACAAATTTACGTTACCTTACGTTTATGTACAAATATACCTTACAAATTTAACTTGTGCATCTTGCTTGTGAACGATATAGCACACTCTCCAAGTAAGTTTTACTTGATAGATAGACAGCACTTTGCGAATGAAATATCCAAAAACTTTTTTGACGTTACATCGAAAGTTCAACATAAAAGTTGGTTACGTTCAAATTATCTAATAAAGTCTATTATTGCTCCTTTAACTACAGAAAATTACATTTAAATAGTCCAATTCAAAATGTGGATACTTAGGTATAGTTATTTGAATAAGATTTAGAATTAATAGTGTATTTATATATTGTTACTGACAGAATCAGAAATATTTTATGAAACTGACGGAATTACGATGTTACACATGCTTATATGACGTGCTGATGAGGTGTCAAATAATACCGAAATCGCAACCTACGTCTGGCAGTTACGAAAAATTACTGACACTCATATTATTTTGATTTACGTATCCTTCACTTAAATGTAGAAGCAGCGTCGTGGATTCAGAAGGACAAGTAATATCTAACATTTGAAATACTTAAATACTTCAAATGTTAACAACTTTGACGTCAGCTTGCGTGTCCTTAAGTATATTATTTGAAATGATCAGCGAAATTAATTCATAAATGGTGAATTGAATGCAAAAGGATCATATGAATAGTGTATTTCAAACGCTGGAAATAAAACTAAATAAAACATAAATAGAATTATTCTAATTAATTAATAATTAAGGGTTGAAAATATTATTTAAACCGTTCGATGAATTTTAAAAATACGCAAGCGACTTTGTGAAATCGTCTTCTGTGCATTTCAGTTGAACATTCTCAAAAGCAAAAGATAGAAAAACTGCTATTAACAAATATATAAGCTAATGCAGAATGGCAAAACTACTATCCAGTGAATCTCTAGTTTAATTAGTATTTCGAAGCCTTTAAAATTTTAAAATCCTCCCAAAATGCTTATCAATAATAATAACAATAACATGTTAATAATTATTTTCCTAACGTTTGCTTCTAAAAATTTCCAATTTAAATGCTGAGAATTAGTGCTTGAAAAGTGACGTAATTTTAATTTTTATGAAGCTTTCAATATCTCTTTCACCTTCCTTAAACTGCTAATATACACATTATTTGTTAATATAAGAACAAAGGCTTTCACGGCCGGAATCCATAGTAGAATAAAAATTCGGGCTATAGGACCGTAGTCTAAGTAAACTCCAGACGAAACGCCCTATAGCATGAATCTTTATTCTACTATTATTTGTTAATGTCAATAACAATTTTTCTATTTTCATGCACAGAAAAGGGCTGCACGAAATCACACCTACGTATGAAATTTGATTAAAATCTAAAACTATACAAAAATTGTCCTATAAAAAGGAATGTTACAAATTATCCTTTTTGTTTATAATTTTGCCTGCCCGGTTGACCCCGACTCAATCAGTATGAAAAAAGAGTTTCTTTAGCAAATAAAAATACTACTTCATTGAACTGTACATTCATATAACATGCACAAAAAAATGATAAATGAAAAAAGGAAATATTCTTCTGTTCGAAGCGCGATGTGACGCGACGCGACGCGATAGCTATAAGCACAATAGTTGTCAAGCGCAGCAGGCAAAGCGATAGAAGCAGTCGGCGGTAGGTACCGTCATTGTCGCTGGAAGGGTACGAAGAAGGTGTTGACACAGTCCTTAACGAGTCATTACGTGACGAGAGGCGGCAATTATACGAAAATTCAGGCGCGAAACTCATTAATTTTCCCGACCGCGAAAGAAATCTTAACAATAAAGAAGATGACAAATTTTCTTCGCGCGCCAACAACGCGAAACAGTCCTGCGGGATACAATTACTTTAACCGTCTGAAAAATATCGTAGCTTCTCTCGAACATAAATTAGAGAAAGAGGGAGAGTCGGGGGGTTAATGGTTGCGACGACGGACGCCGATGCTTTACTAGCCGACCCGAAACCGCCCTCCGTTCCTTCTCCTTTTCAATTAGAAATGGGCCAAACCGAGTCGAGTTTCCTTTTGATTTACGCGGCACCTTTTTAATGACACCCCGCTAAATTTTTGGCCATTCACCGAAAGAGGAACCGGCACTTTTTGAACAATGTCACCGAACCATCACTGTCGTTGTTTCCTCAAAAACGTTTTTACTTCTGCAAAATAAAAAAAGAACGTACTTATTTCTCTGAAAAAATTTTTCATCTCTGAATGTATTTACGACTTGTGTAAGCGAATATCGCAGTAATTAGAAACTCACAATGAATAAGGTTAAAGTTTCTTATATGTTTTATTCTCTTAAGGGAAATCTTATGGTTAAATTCACTTAAGTAATAACATTCTTGGTTTGGTCGCATCGAGGAAGATTTATTATTACATTAACTTGCTTTATGCACATGTTTTTAGTATTGCAAAAAGATGCTTCGTAAATTTTCTTGGACAAAAATACTTAAGTTAGTACTTAATATTGTATATAAAAGAAATTATGAGTGGTGTCAGTACAAGACAAAGTAATATTCCGTATTTATTAGTATCAGCAATTTGTGCTGCTGAAGTGTACAATGTGTTGCATACGTATTTACAAACAATTCCTTCCACAAAGAAAGTGATTAAACAAATTGTTCGACCACTCGAAGCAATGGGGCTAACAGTTTCGAGCTCAAAGTGACTCTAAGGGGAAGAACTTGTAATTTTTAATTTATTTTTGTACATTGTTTCCTCCTTATTTAAGGACTTTTTCAAGTACTGGTAACAAATAGAAATGCACAATAATTAAACAATTATTTCTAGGAACAAGGGTTGTTCAATTGTTCTACGAAGCCTTTTTTTATTCATTGTTAGATATTTTTAAATTCACCAATGTTTTCTTCATCAAGAACAACATGACATCTAACCATTACGACAAGGATAGTCTTCGTGAAAATAGTCAAAATAATTTTAAGTAATGAAATATTTGTGCATCCATCTCGAGGCGTTATGACATTATAGCGTTATTATAGCTACATAAATGGTAAATTGATGCAGGGCATAAATACATGAAAATGTTATTACCCTATCGAGGTTGAACTGAAGGAATTTATGGAACAATTCCAATTTGGATGTAATGACATCGTAAGCTTGTTTTGAATTTTGAATTCATTCACAAATGTGTACATTATTAATCTACGAGTGGCAAACAGTATTCGTATGAAATAAGCCATTATCATAGCTTTCTATGTGAAATATGAGCACAGTTGCGTACTAACTAATGTTCAAAGAAGACGCTTAGGTTTCAGAACAATTAAATGCTTTATACCTCCCTTTGGTCCCCAGCAAACGACTTCGTTCATTTGCAAGTCGTTTCGTTGATTCGAAATTTTCTACTTAATTCAATTGCCCGTTATTTATCTGATTCTGGGGATCGTTAGACTAAACAAAATGTGGTAACTTAACTGCGGGGAAATTTAATAACGCTTTTTGTCGTACATTAATAATAAAAAAATAAAAAGTTTAGATGTGCAGGAAAAATTAACGTATTTGCTTTTTCTCAATACTTTTTCGATAGATTATTTTTAATGAAAACTAGTCAGTCACTAGAAATACATATGTATTTGAGGAGAGGAATTTATCTTTCGTTTTTTTCAAATTTTATAAGTTATAAGAGATAATATAAAAGATGAAATTTTCATTCAATACAAAAGTAAACGGTATTATTGTCTCTAGTATTCAACGGCAAAAAACTCCATTTCGAAAATTACATTCGTTAACTAACTCAGCCGTATTTTTTGTGTATATATAAATTAATTAAAACTTTTGCTTTGATTTAATCTTTTGTATGCCTTTCTAAAGTATAAAAGAAGCTTTCAATATATTAGATATTTTTTACTATGAACTCTGTACTTTAAATAAATGTAAGAAAATTTTAAATTAGAGTGTAACTTCTTCAATTGATATCTAAAAACGTCATAAAGGCGTGTTTAGACTAAGCGAGCTTTCTTGCCGCTGAGTCTGTATTGTTCGTGTTTTGTTTTTAGTGGCATATTGATGGTCCAAATGCACCTTTATCATGTTTTCTATCGCATAATATCACAGGATACCTTCAGTTTTTATTTTTTAATTAATGGAATGTTAATTTTGTTAAATACCTATAAGTTATTAGCTAATCCGTAGATACTTAAATGTTGTATAAAATCAAACCGTATAATATATAATTAATTCGCTGCTTCAATTGAAAATTCAATTATGCCAGCTTAACTGAATTTAATCTGGAAGCGAGCAACAACTGATACTTGTTGGAATCGCAGCAGGCCGGGAATATAAATTCAGCTCAGCATCGTGAGCAATATTAAATTTTCTCGTTGCTCTGGTTTTCTATTCGTTTAAGTCGTCAACTGCAAGTGGATTAATGTTTGTGCAAGTTCAGGTCGCATTTGAATTTTAATATGTACATATGCATATATATAGAAATAAACTTATAGTAGTAGATAAAGTTGGAATAAAAGGACAAGACGTCGCAATACGCCGTACAACGGCAATAACATCTTCTTATACTTATTAAAAATCGCCAACGGAAACTAACTCGGAAAAATCCGAAGCTTCTTACAAAAGAAAGTAGGTATTTATTGAATGCAAAACCAATATTTACCGTTATATTTTCAAAATCCAAAATAAATTAAAATTCGTGACTTTTAGAATGTCTGCGAAAACTTTTACCATTAGTATCGCAGAAAATAATGATAAAATTGAAAATTTGAGAACTTGTTATTTCATTTATATTTACTTCATTTGCATTAATGCTGGTTAAGAAGATGAACTAAAAATAATTGTTTATTTTTAAAAGTATATCTACATAATTCTTGTAATCATTATACCTGTACATCCAAATAATCTTGAAAACAATTTGTAGCAGTACGTATCATGTTAATTAATTTTAGATTCACATGTAGATATATATATATATTTTTAATAGCGTGTTATTTATATCAAAACGTAAGCTCTAAACAAAGTAATTCTACTCTGTGATGTGATAATGTTTCAAATATGTTAGGGCTGGATAATGAAAATAAGGACAAGGGTTAAACCTCGAGGCCCTGTATTAAATTTCCTCTATCATCCTAACGTAATCCTAAACTTTCAGGAAACTAGAGTAACCCTCGACTTGTTTGATAAAAAAATTCTTTTTCAATATTTTTTTTCGTTTTTTTGTTTAGCAATTTAACTCATAATTGCGTATGAATTAAACCCATTATTCTGTGCGGTTGATTTTATAATGTGTTTATTATTTTAAGAATTAAAAGAACTTAATCTTACAGTTAGACGAACTACTTGTTCCTCTCTATTTTCTTGTTTTTGCTTTCTTTCTACAAGAACAAGAAATTAGTGAATAGGAGCAAGACAAAGCAAGAATTTGTCTTAATAGAACAAGATTATTAAAATAATTCTTACTATTTAGGCCCCGGATATTTTAAAAAAACTAAAGTACATGACGTGTGAAGTATGCAACGATTAGTTATACATGTTATACATGCAAAACAAGAAATCCACAAGTAATTTTATTTTAAAATGTTGGTTTCAGTAAAACGGGTTAATAGCTTTTGTAAAAGTATCTATTCTAAAAATATCGTGCTGTAATGTCTAGTCTACTATGTATTTACAATTGATTTGTTTCATAACTGAAAATTTCAGTTTTCGTTTCTTCAACGTTTAACCCTCTCTATACATCTAACTGTTATGATAGGTTGACACACACCTAGGGTGATAGGTGTGTGTCACTTCTGAATAAGACACAACGTAGCGAAACATATGTTAATTTAACAATAAAATTATAGAAATTCCACGGATTTTAAGTCTAATTTTACAATAAATAACTAATTTAGATTCAATTAATCATACGTATTACTGTTCTTGATTTCAAAGTTGGTAATCTAATAGGAATTTTAAAATCTAAAACTCAACGTCAAAAAGCAAATATAGGAAATAAATTTTGTTTTAGTTTCTTGAATAAACAACTATCAGAATGTAAACTCANAAATATAGTTCGCGGGGTTAACAAAATATTCGATTATTATTATTTATTATTACCTGCTAATAATTTGTCATAAACTGAAAAAAATTAATATAAGTGGAAGAAGAATAACAACACCAAAATTGACAGGAGCCATTAATGGTGGTCGTTTGCTGGGATACTTGGTCGGGTACCCACCCGGTTATCCGGTACCCAACAAAATCATCATCCGGTACATCTCTAATTTTCCTGATTCTTTTTTTTTTATACAATATCTCAAAGATGGTCTTATATAAATTTTAAGAAAATATTCCATCTCTAACGGTCAAAAATTAGCTAGTTTCCTGTTTTTAACTTTCTTACCTTTTTAGTTTAAGTATGTACATAGACAAAGTATCGAAATGTTTTCTTTTTTTAATCGTATGTAGGTATATTGAAATTATAAAATTGGCGATGTAGTTTTTAATACTTTGTAGCATCTTTCATTCGCCTGTTAGTTCTAAATACAGTACCTTTTGCCTATGTTAACACTTTGTTGATTGTGCATGCGCAACATAAATTTATGTACAAGTCATGTTTTACAACTTCCGTGTTTATTCTGGCTTCCGCCGTGTGTGTCAGTACGGAGGGCTGTAATAAAAATTTTACTACCTGTAGTTAAATATATCCTGATTTCTTTTATTCACCACCATTGTAAAGCCGTAAATAGAAAGCAAATAGGCAAGTGAAAACGAAAACTGTTGTCGCCCCCGTCATTCGGGATCCATTCGCATTTTTATGCGAATTTTGATATGATATTGACTATTAACCGGCTTTGCAATAGATAATTGTTGATGTGTTAAATTATAAATATATATTTCCACATAGATAAGTAGTCACCATGCTTCCAAATTAGAAAATATTTTCGGAAGTATGAAAATCGGAATTGAATGTATTTTGCTGTTGCTTTTGAAGTTATTTTTTATTTCACAAATATTGCCCTGTGTAAGAGAATCATAATTACATTCAGAAATACAATAAATATACGTATATATAAATAAATACATGTAGCTATTTCAGTACATATAAATAAAAAATAATCAGTGATACTAACAGGAATATAAAGCAGAGGATAGCGCAGGGTCATGTCGCCTTTAATAAAAAGAAGTCACTTCTATGTTCGCGAACGGTTAATTTAGAAATTCGAAATAGGTTGTTAAGGTGTAGGTTTGAAGCGAGGCGTTGTACGGGTGCGAAACATGGACAGTGGGCGGGGCGGAAAAGAAAAGGTTAGAAGCTTTCGAAATGTGGTGTTATAGGCGAATGATGAGGATAACGTGGGTAGAAAAGGTTAAAAATAAAGAGGTATTAGGAAGAATAGGAGAACAGAGGACTCTATAGAAGTCAATAAAAAAGGCGGGATAGGTTAGTAGGACAACTTCTCAGGCATGAAGGTCTAGTCAGAGACATATTAGAAGCAGAAACAGGAGTTAAGAGGGGTAGAGGTAGACTTAGGTTAGATTACTGTTCGCAAATAGTTAAGGATGTGGGTTGTTCTAGTTTAAGGGAAATGCGAAGATTAGCTCAGGATAGGAAAGAGTGGAGGTACGTGTCTAATCAGTTTTAGGACTGACGACCTTATGATGATGACTAACAGGAAGAAACCTGTATTCCAACCTGCAACTTTGCACGCGCTCAATAGCCTTATAATTATAGTACAGAACCGTATTTAATTGTTGAGGAACCCTAATATAGTTCACCCTGTTATACTTGCAGATGTTTACAGAATACAATAATAGAAATTTCACTGAAATTCGTTCTCCGTTTTTCTTTGTGCGCTGAACAAAAATTATTTGTGCCATTTTCCCTTTATTCAATACCCCACTTGTAATAGATTTCTACAAAAACTACTCTTCATGCTCATGAAGCCAATATTATTAAAAATTACGTCATCAGTCATCCTCCGCATTTCAAGTCCTTGTAGCTAATCGTAAAAAAACGTAAAGAAGTATACATAAACCGTAGGCACATTTTTGATTTATGATATAGCCTATATGACTTCTTTAGAACTGTTTTGGTATGCTTTTATTAAAGTTAAAGAATAAAAAGATTATTAGCTGTATTAGAGGCCAAAATTACACATTATCAAGCTTTGTTCTTTAATATTTTCGTTTTCTATTTGCAAATAGTCGTAGCCAGTTTTCTTCTTATCCTTTTCTGTATTTTTTCAAAATATAATTAGCGTAGAAAAAATCATCAAACATTTAAATACACTTAATTTTTTTAAAAGACTGAGTATCTTAGCTAATATTATAAATGCGAATCTGAGTGTGTTTATTTGCACCATTTCATGCCTTAACTACTCATCCGATCATCATGAAATTTTCTACATACATTGTCAAGAATACAAGAAAAGGATATTTTATCCAGAAAAAAATACTGTTCCCGAGGGATAGAAAAATTAGTTTTATATGATCATCGATGATCTTTGATACGCATTTAGGACATCAACGCGAGCGAAACAGCGTGTAAAACCTAGTGTATGTATAAATATCTTGACGTTGCTACTTGCGTATCCTCTCCTTTTGCAAGATATTAAATGATCGATAGTTCGGAAACTTCCAAGGTACGTTAGTTTGGGTTTTCAAATTCCAAGTAAATTAAAAGTTTAATTACCTTCCCGAAACATGACTAAAACTATAATTAAATTTATGAAAGTTCTTTTCAAACGTACACACTGCTTTCTATTACAAACAGTTAACAAATAAACGTAGTAACAATATATTTAATTAATAATAATAGATCAAGTTTTGAATATGTGTCATCCACATTGTTATTCGTAATTAAAAGAAAAATGTTTTAGTAGTTTAGATATACTTCGTTTAGCGATGTGACCTTCAGTTTGACCGACACAAAATAGAAAAGAACAGCACTAGGCCAGAAAAGGAAAGAGACAACTCTCGATCAAACTCTTAACCAATAAGGAGCGTATAATCCGTACAGTACTGCACGGAAAAATTGACCATTTTATCCACTACAATTGCATTGCTCAAATGTGCTGTTATTGGTACCATTTACTACTGAAAATATAGATGTTTATTTATATTTGAAGTCATATTAAAGGCCTTAACGCTTGTTTTCGACTCGCACTACTATTCATGATTGAATTGAAAAAGTGTGTTTAATGAACAAGATTCGAGAGTATAATGAGCTTTTTTCTCCTTACCTACGATTTTNATCCGTACAGTACTGCACGGAAAAATTGACCATTTTATCCACTACAATTGCATTGCTCAAATGTGCTGTTATTGGTACCATTTACTACTGAAAATATAGATGTTTATTTATATTTGAAGTCATATTAAAGGCCTTAACGCTTGTTTTCGACTCGCACTACTATTCATGATTGAATTGAAAAAGTGTGTTTAATGAACAAGATTCGAGAGTATAATGAGCTTTTTTCTCCTTACCTACGATTTTGCCAGCGCGCATCCAAGACATTGGAAGGGGCACATCGCTAGACAAATTAAATGAAGTATACAGTAATTGATTGCTTCTTGTGTCAAAAAGAAAGTAGTAACTCATGATGTGGTCATTGTTTGACAGCGAAGTCTTTCTTTTCAAAATACTTGGACTTGGACTCAAAAGTTGCTTCACTTTGCTTTACTAACTTTTGCAATTACATTTCAGAGCAATAATTATTATTTTACCGTTCGATCCGTTTTCTTGGCGAGTGTGTTTTTAGGGCAGTTAATTTGTCTTTCCGCCTTTGAACTGCCCGCCTAATGTAAACACACTTTGATAGTCCAGTTAAGTTTAACACAGAAGTTGTATTTTCTCTTTAGAACTTGCCGAAAGGCTGTTGCTGTTCCTTCAGCAAAGTTCTGTAAACGGCGCAGTACCAGCTATTAATTATACCTATGTATATATTATGTGTTTGTTCGAAGAGTAGCGAGCATAGGTAACAAAAACTTACACGACATCTAGATAGCATCCCTTTATATGAATAAACGTAAAAGGGTTTACTACCCTTAAGTAAACATAAAGCTCTTAGTCAAGA
Source organism: Agrilus planipennis (assembly GCF_000699045.2). Taxonomy (NCBI): domain Eukaryota; kingdom Metazoa; phylum Arthropoda; class Insecta; order Coleoptera; family Buprestidae; genus Agrilus; species Agrilus planipennis. The sequence goes on from NW_020439087.1 coordinate 169,518, forward strand.
TAGATCCTCTTTCTAAGTGTAAAGTGTTAAACAACTTTTCAACAACTTCTGGAAAAGAAAAAGTTGAAAACCCCCAATGGGTTTAATTGGTTGATGATGCTTTTTTGTTATTTCCTTCTTATCTATTGAAGCATAATTTATATTTGAGATAAAACTGAAGTAGAAAACTTCGCAAACAGGAAAGCAATAAATCAAAAACTGGAAAAGGTATTCTAGTTTTTCATCTCTCAAGAGTACGTTATTTATATAATTTAATAAATTAACAATATGCTTTCAATTTTTGTGGTCTGTAACTATCAAACGAATTTGTAGTTTTAATACTTAAACCAATCCGCATTATTTGATAACAACTAAACTGATGTTAGGTCGTATTACAGAATGCCTCGGCTCAGGCTGCCCTCCATGCCGCTCAAGCCATTTCTGTGACCCAAGGACCTGGAACTCCAGCCGCAAATCCTGCACCTATGACCAACGGACAAGAAATTCAAGGCGGGCCTAACACTGTTCTTAGAGTTATTATAGAGCACATGATCTACCCGATCACCTTAGAAATACTACATGTGGTAAGTAAACTAATCATTATTCTAATAATTTCTATTTCTATTTTTTCCGTCTTCAATTTTTCTGACTGTCCTTATACTGTTATTTTTAATTACAGATATTCCAGCGATTTGGAAAGGTTTTAAAGATCGTTACATTTACAAAGAACAGTAAGTTTATTATTATCATATTCCTCTAAATATAGCATAAAAACGTTTTTTTTTTATTGCAGGTTCATTCCAAGCACTGATCCAGTATCCAGACACGCAGTCTGCTCAAGCGGCAAAACAAGCCTTGGATGGACAAAATATTTACAATAGTTGTTGCACTCTGCGCATCGACTACTCAAAGATGTCCTCACTCAATGTAAAGTACAACAATGATAAGTCTCGAGATTTTACAAATCCGAATTTACCATCTGGCGATACCGAGAATCAATTAGCTGCCCTTAGTGGAGGTCTTGGCACGACCCTTGGAACTGATTTGACTTTACTCTTAGCCACCCAACCTCGCCTTACGAGAGAACGACTAGCTGCAGGTAAATATCAAAATCTTTTTTAATATTTCTTTTTTGTTAAAACTTATTAATAAACAGTAATTCTATTTTGATAATTTATAAGGATTTTAACTTACAAATAAATTATGAAAAATGTTTACTGTTGGTTTTATAGGTGCACCTGGCGTATTAAGCAATCCCTTTATACCTGGAATAACGTCGCCCTTGGCTTCTCCTTATGCAGGAGGCGTAGCTGGAGGTATTCCAGCTCTCGGTGGTTTTGCACTTGGTCAAACAGCCCCTGGTCTAAGAGGTTTGACAAACCCTAACATTCAATTGGCAACAGTACTTCTTGTTAGTAATCTTAATGAAGAGGTCAGTATATAAGAATTCTTAAATGAATGAACATATCAAAAGTTTTGAAATATTGAAAATTTGCATATAATTAGTGCTACAAGCATAATTCAATTCTAAAATTAAGAAAATGTAGTTAAAATAAAAAACCTTTACCAAGTGCAGTTTTAAGCACATAATTGTTTTACAAAAGAAATATTGATACACATATATTGTTTCAAAAATTTAAAATATTTTTTTTTAAATTGTGAGGCATCCTGCCTTGCATTCCTGTTTAAATTTATTTATTTATTTTTTAATAACCATTCTGGCATGTTTTGGAATGAAATCACTTTAGTTCTTTTTATTCATTTAAATATTAATTTTCAATTTTGAAAAATACGCCACTATTATACATAGTGTACAGTTCACACATTGAACTTGAAAATAACAAGTAAAACTGTATCAGTTTATAATTTCCTTTCTATTTCTTGCGTTTCGGTATTACTAAAATTCTTTAGAGAATAGTTTCGAATTCTTGAGTGAACTGTATCTGTTAAAACCTTCAATTAAAATATTATTTCTTTTCGTTTTGGTTTTTAGTTTTCTTTTAATTATAATACAACAAATATTCTTCGTTTTCCTTTATTTTATACTGTTAAATATTATATCATGAGTCTGTTAAAATAAAATTAAAGTTAAAAAAAAAAGAAAATAATTTTCTTGTACAATTAAATTATTTATTTGTAAATAATGGTCTTGAACTTAATTTTTAGTGAGTTACATACTCATGGTGTAAGGTAATCTTACACTACATTAGACATATGTACTTATAAAATTATTACTATTTGACTTACATTATTATTTTACACTGAATATAAATACATTTTACATACATATATAAAGTATATGGTCGTTACTTCGTCTAATGTGGTGTTGATTTTTTTATTTACATACAATACCGCCATTATATGGCCATACCTCCTCTATATGTGCTGCCGTTCATCTATTGTCATCTTTTTTCTCGTAGATGGTCACGCCTGATGCTCTCTTTACCCTATTTGGTACGTGTGCACAGCTTCTTTCAAACTAAATATTTTTCATATAGTCGATTAAAAAACTGATTCTGTTGTTTTTTGACGGATTCATTTTCAGTTTTCATTCCATTAAGCAATTATATTAAAAATTACGAAAACGATGGCATAAATTGTTTTTGACATTAATTTCTCACAAAAATATGTTGATAAATCAAATAGGTATATTAAATACGTGGCGTTTGGACAAAATTTTTTTTTATAGTTTTTCAGAAAAGAATTATTTTTCAATTTATTTTGAAGTAAGTAATCATTACAAATAGTACCGTTTTTTAAAAAATAACAGAATCTTAAATGAATTATTCAATTCGTATATTAATATTTTCACGTTGGCAATTTTTTAATAACAAATAACTGTTGCTTTAATAAGAAAATACGAATTGGATAATAAATTTATTAATTATCAGTACTTGTATTTTTCATTTTATTTTTATTTTAATGTAATAATTACAAATTTTAACTTTCCAAAATAATTAAAATTTGGCTTTCTGCTTCAAGTTAGTCCTATTGTTATGATTTATTTATTTGGTTTTCCTAAATTACCTCTGTTTAAACCAAAAAAATCTTGTAGTGACATGATATTTTTATCGATGTGTACCACCATTTTCTTCAGTTTGCATGATTTCAACTAATTTTTAAATACAAAACTATTCTATCGTTACACTTCAGCCTAACTTTATAATAATTTATTCGCCTTCTATCTTTTGACTGTTTCGTTTTTTTTTTGTGACTGCTGAAATTTTTTTGACTTAATTAATCGAAACAATTTAATATTTGTTTAATATAACTGAGATTTTAATTTAATTTTATTACGGCAGGAGTATACGGTGATGTACAACGGGTAAAAATATTGTACAACAAGAAAGATTCTGCTTTGGTGCAACTTGCAGAACCACAGCAAGCACATTTAGGTAAGTATTTTAATTTTTTCCCTATTGATTACACTTTCTCTTCCTTGGAGGTTGTTTAATGCCTTTTTCCTCAATAACTATATTCAAAATGAAAAGTTGTAGCTGGGGGCGGCTGAGATATTTAATATATAATTTTTTTGTTTTCTTTTTGTAGCCATAACTCATATGGACAAGCTGAAAGTGTTTGGCAAACATATCAGAGTAATGTTGAGCAAGCATCAGTCAGTTCAACTACCAAAAGAGGGTCAGCCTGACGCGGGTTTAACAAAAGACTATAGCCAGAGTCCTTTGCATCGTTTCAAGAAACCAGGCTCAAAGAATTATCAGAATATTTATCCGCCTTCGGCCACATTGCACCTCAGTAACATACCTGCCACAGTCGAGGAGGAGGATATTAAAGAAGCATTTACAAAGAACGGGTTTACAGTTAAAGCTTTCAAATTCTTTCCGTAAGTTTTTGATTTCTCTTTTATTAGGCTAGAAACGTGAAAAGTGTGATTAGCTAATACAATGTGCTAATACTCGTGTATGAATGCAATAAGGTCCACTTCTCGCGTATGTAAAAGGTTAAATATTTTGAACTAGCTATATAAGCCTTTTTCAAAGTAAAATTTGGAGTCAGTAAATATCTTTTAGATGGTGTCGAATGTGAAAAATGGCATGTATCCATTGTTTATTATCTCCAAAATCTATCTTAAGAAAAGCACATCTACAGGTGAAACGTCAGTGTTGGCTTAGAAAATAAACTGTTTTTGCCTTGTAATGGCTTTGATTTTGCATTTATTGCAGAATAAGTAGAAGAAATGGAAACTGAGTGATTAATAAATCGTTTACATATATAATTAGGATGGTCATAGTATACAATATCAAATTTCCTTTAATATTTGTTATGGTATGCTGGTTAGATATTGAGACACAAATATCTAGTTAGTAAAAAATATAAGGCTTGATTACAAAAAATATCTACTATAAAGCAAAACTTAAAAAGTTTTTTATTAGGGCACATAAAAGTTAAAACATTGAAATTCTAAAAGATTTTCGATGTTTTGTTGCAGTAAAGACCGAAAAATGGCGTTAATACAATTACCGAGCATGGACGAAGCGGTTGCAGCATTGATAAAAATGCACAACTATCAGCTGTCGGAGTCGAATCATCTAAGAGTGTCGTTTTCAAAATCTAGCATATAATGTTAGCAAGTAAAGTTACAATACAAATATACACAGTATTCATTCCAGCCGTTTGCGTTTTTATTTTTTAAGGACGCGCGGCGACTGTGGTAGCTAGTTGTTATATTTACATGGAGCAAACGCTTATTTATTACACAGACAGTTAGCTTTTGGAATGTAGAATGACAAAACAGTATGATTACAAGTATTTTTTATAAATAGTTTTTAGTTAATGCGGTTTTTCTATTGCTGTTGCAACAAACAGTATATTTTCTTTTTTCTATAATTATTTTTAAGAAGTTTTTCGAATACTTTTGTTTAAATCGGATACTTTTTCGTTTTTTTTTTTGTATTTTATAATTTGATTTGATCTTATAATTATGGTTCAGTATTGGAAGGCTTTAATAACTAAGAATCGAGGTCGGATACAGAGACGAGAACGAGATAAGAAATATGTGTTGAAAAGAATGACTCCACTTTCAGTGGACTATTTACTGAGTGTTAAATGTAAAGACTATTTCATATCATTACATTAAAATGTAAGTAATTCTTAATAAATAAAATGAATAGCGCGCATAAAAATATTATATAATGACGAACGAGCTATTTTTTCCACGTTTTTTTCCTTTTTCAAATGAACAGAGAGTATATTTGATATGAAATAATCTGAAATTTATAGTTAGCGTTGTTAGTTATTCTACGGATGAAAAATTAGGAGTAAGTTAGCGTTAGAAGTAAATTTAGCCAGTGATTATTAGTACATAGGGTATTACAGGGTGTAGTTCTACCCTAGAATATGGATATTTCTCATTTACTAGATCTGAGAATGGTTCATAACTTAACAGGTGGCCGCAGGCAAGTGTCCTAGTCTGCATAATTTTAGTCTCTTTGGTGAAAAATTATTTTCCCTGGATAAACTGAAAAGTTGGCACGTTTGTTTTGCTTAAGAACATCGACAGGGATTTGCCATGGAATCTCTTAATTGTAAGCAGCAGGTGCTTGCCTGTTTTTGTCGCAAGAAAAGATAATGCAAAAACACATTTCTATATCGATTATTATATTATTACTACTACTACTACTATTACTACTATTACCACAACTATGTACACTTCGACAATCATTATTCTTATATTTTAAATGTAACCGCTGAATAAGAAGAAAACATGTGATCTAAATTCTTGTTTTACCCCCTCCTTGAAATGGTGGAATTTCATATTCCACTTTTAATTTGTATTTGTAATTAATTATTAAATGTGTATGTAAAGTGGCATGAATGCATTTGCCAAATTCGAAGTCAATATCTACACTGTAATTGTGTGTGTTTTAAAGATATATTTTTTTAAGTAACGACTTTCATTCTGCACAAATGTGTCTTTCAAACTGCGCTAACGTTCTATCGTTTTTTTTTTCCTTTTTTCGGTATTATTATTATTATTGTTAACACTGCTTATCAGCTTCTTGTTCAGTTATGCCATTTTCTTTATTGAATTTTTTTGTATTGAAATAACACTTTTGCTGTTACTTTCTCTACTTTTTTCTTAATCTTATGTTGCATTAAAGTTTTTTTAATTAATTTCACGTTGTTTTTATACTTTTGTTTGCTTTTGCATCCCAAACAGAAATCACGCAGTCTGCAATTAACTCTTTAGCAAATTAAGCATCGTTTTTTGTATAAAAACTAAATAAGGAGGCGAATCTTACCGTAAATTAAATAAGAAATCAACTTATGTTAAGTAACTGAAGTAGTAAGGGACACACATTTATCTTTTAAGCATTTATGATTGGCAGATGTCGAAAACAAAGTACACTAAATTCGAATTCGTAGAGGTCAGGCTTATTTGTGGTTCTCCACAGTTTTAACATTCTAACGATTTTTTTTTGTAGTGTTATTATTGGGTCATGTTATCAGAGGTAATTATAATTGCATAAAAGCCCTGTAATTATGTATTTGCAAACGCAAAACTGAATGTACAGAGTAGCTGAACTGTGGGCACCAGTTTGACTTTGCAAAAATATATGTTTAATGCCAACAATAGTCTATTGTTAGGAAGTGGATAAATCAATCTGTATTTTACAAAAGCTTTACAGTTAAAATGTTGAAAAATGCTAAACTGAATAAACTAAAGCCTGAAGAAAAAGCTAAAACTTTCATAGCTGAAGAAAATATGGTATTCGGGCTTGATGACCGCTGTCTATAATTGACTGCACTTCACTAAGAACACTGTATTTAGTGTTCATGAAATTTGAATTTATTTTTCCAAAAGGATGGTTATCAATATTTTTTAGCGAAACTCGTAAAATATATTACAGTGAAATAAATGGGAATTTGCCCTTTTTTACAGATTTCTACAGGAACAATACTGTGATAATTAAAAAATTGCAAACCATTTAATGTGAACATATCACTTATTTTTAATTCAGTTGAGAATTTATATGCTTCTTTGCATACCCACTAACGATAAGAGTATCAATATATTGTTAATCTACTATATAAAATGTTGCTTAAGTTGTTTTGAGTTAATGGCAGATTGAAAGTTTATAGTGACGATAAGTATTTGAACATGATCTGGCACATACAAAAAAACGTAGTAAAACATATGTTACGGCCTCTGTGCCTACCGTGGGATCAACTAAGAATCATTGATAAATGTCTATTTATTGTATATCATTCATACATACTTATATCAAACCTATAACTATTCATATATACTCTTCTATATACACTTAGATAATTTTTAGAGTAACGTATTAGAGTAGCTGAACTGTGGGCACAAGTTTGACTTTGCAAATACTACCATCAGATCTTTTTAGCACAAATCTTCTCAAAAACTCAAAAGGCAAATAAAGTTATTATATTTATGAACAAAAGTCAACATGATGCAATAGTTGTAGGAAGTACATTAACTATTGCACGTTCTTGTACACAATCTTATCTATTTTTCTTTGGCCCTCGAATTTTCCTCTGAATAATTAATTTCATTGATCTGATTATCCAGATTTCAATAAATATTGGGTGCCAAGATCAGTATTAAAAAAATTGTGAACGGCCAGTTCATAATTATTAGACTTTGATGTTATGTTGTTGCAGTGTTTTATGAAGGTTGACATTTTATTTAGGTTAAATCATTAGAATCTCTATTAAATGTGTAATACTTTACATAATATACAATTATCAATATGGTTCAGATGAATTTAGATTTATTCTTTGTCATTTTACAATAAAATATTATAAGTAAATTACGTTTTTACTTTACGTGTAGACAATCCGTATTATTTAATAAGGATTTTCTTAACATCTAAAAAATGCGTTTAAATAAAGCATACAACATAATGGCTTGGTACTTATCAAAATTTGAAGTTTGATTACCTTTCATTAGTTTCATAATGGATGTAATGCATAAAACTTTTCCCACTAATTAAAAAAGATGTTTAGTTCCTTAAAAAACACCGGCTTTTGTCCGTGGATTTGCTTGCTCGAAATTTTGTGCTCCCGTCCCCTATATTACTTTTTACAAAACGGAACCCCAAAAAAAAGATAAATGGTTTGTCGATAAGTTTTATGCAAAGAATAATATATCTTCCAACATCGGTAATAATAACTTCGAAGTATAGCCCATAACGTTTCGAAAATGAAATCAATCCATCAGTTCCTTAAATATTTAATTATAGAGATATCCTGTTTATTAATGTACTATTTTATTTATCAACTTATCATAATAACCATTAATACGTACTTAGTAGTACATACTACAGTTTGTAAATTAAATCAAGTGTAAAATAAATATGCATGTATATTTATTTTTAAATATTATAGAATTAAGCAATGTTAAATTTTAATAAACGCTACGAATGTTCTATTTTAAATATAAAATAATTTTTTGAAGAAAAAAATGGTGAAGGCGTTAGAATAGTAATCCGAAAATTTGAAATTCTGTATTAAGAGTTTTCCCGCGTTATTTTCTTGGTGGCTAATAATTAGTGCTTATATTATTATTGCTTTTACTTTTTGTCATGCAATGGTGCTGTAAACATGAAAAGAAAAAATATCTTTTTTTATCACATAACAGGGTAATTAAAATTCTGATGGAAAACTTTTTGTTCTAGCTAATTTTATCTATGGTAATAAAGATTTATGGGTGACAAAGTTATCTGTGGATCATAAGTAACTTTTAACCTAAAAAATGGATGAATAAGTTTCTTGCATTCTTGCAATTAATGGGGTTTATTTAGTTATATAAGTTTATTCTTCTGGTCTTGTTCCTAATTAAGTGAATGTGTAGTAAATTGTTTGACGGTCGATGGAACAACACATTTGTGATAGTTTTACACGATTCATTAGACCTCGTAATGGGAAAAATTGGTTAAATGAATTTTCTCTGTGTTGCAAATCATGCTAATTAGTGAATAAATAATTTAAAAATTATACGAACTGATCGTAAGTATTTAATAGTGTTAAATGGAAGTGAAGACTGGGCTTCTCTAAAATGTGGTCTTATTAAAATAAACTTATTCAATAAGTCAAAGACAACAATTAACTGAATTTTTCTTATATGTACAAATAGTCTTTTGTATGCAGAAGCAAGTTAAGATTTTTATGTCTGTGAACCTGACAAATGCAAGATATAAATTTGAAGTTTCTGTAATTCCTACTGCTATTGGATAGAAGAATTTTTGGAAAGGCTATTATCGAATGGAGAAAATTCTAAGGCTGCTCTTTTATTTTTTATGTATCAAATGCCACACATAGAGTTTTGAATAGATAACAAAGATGTATTTATACATTTTTTATTTGATTTATTATTAGCTGCATTGATCAGAAGTATTTATTTAAGGTAACAATCAACAATCTTCCCTACAGGAAATCAAAGAAATGTAATTCAGTTTTTAATATCCTCAAAAGATAATTAGTTTCAATATTTAAATGCTACTTATAACATTGTATTACATATTTTTAATGGAAAACAGTTTTTTTCCTGTAGAAACCGTCCACTTAAACAAATAAACAATTCCCTTATTGTCTATTTGTATATTCATTAAAAAAAGCAGTGCACAAGAAAAACTGTATGTTGTCTGCAGTAATGATATAATTAGATTAAATTAAACAAAAACTAACAATATATGAATTTTTATAACAAAATTATTGGATGACTGAAAAGGTCAGTGTCTTTAGCCGATTACATTTTCCAAAACATTAGAAGAAAAAACAAACAGAGGGTAGAAAAGCTCACCAGTTCATGTCAATCATATCTTTCAATAACTACATATGATATTTAATGAATCTCAACTTCTATAATAAAGGAGAAATTTAATTTGCAAAATGTTGTGTACAACAGATAGATCTACAAAAAAATATACTTAAAATAGAAGTCATGAAGAAATTATTTTCCTTACTTGATAGACATTAATAATTTATGAAACATTAGTTTTTGAATTAATATTCTATTCGCTACAGATTACTTCAATGAGAAAAAATTTTTGCTGGAATGTGGAAAATGCCCACTAGTTAATTCTGATTTATTAGATTTTGGCAATCTCAGCCTATACAAAAAGGTAGAAATGTATTTTCTAATCACATAATTCTTGCAAGTGGTAGCTATATCTCAACAACTATTGATTAGAGTTAAACAGCTTAGCCCATGTGACAAAGCAGAAGTATGTTTTTTATTATCTTGCACATTAGATGATGCATAAAAATTTTAAAATATCTTACAAATAAGGGGTGGAAAATGCTCATCGGCTTTGCATGAACAATCAAAATAAAATGAAACAATAATTATAAATTGTATCATAGACTACAAGAAAATTGTAATTTTATTATTAACTGAGACAGTAGCCATTGGAAACAAAAATGAGCTGAAAGTTTCCTAGCAACGAAATAAGTTGTACGTAAATGCTTTTTAAAGTAATGTATATTTTTGAAGGTCTTTAAAATGCAAGTTAATTACGGATTCAACCTACCCTATTCAAAAAGTTGTAAGTAGACATTAAGATTACAAACTTTTATTAACTGTACAAATTACATTAATCACTAATTTGTCGTTGTTTATAGTTCATTTGAAATTGGTTACAGCAGTTTAATTATTGTTTTAATTCTCTCCAGAAATTAGTCGGAAGTTTTCTTCGGATCGGCGTATTTTTTGTTGGGTAGTTTTAATTTTTAGAGTAACGTATTAGAGTAGCTGAACTGTGGGCACAAGTTTGACTTTGCAAATACTACCATCAGATCTTTTTAGCACAAATCTTCTCAAAAACTCAAAAGGCAAATAAAGTTATTATATTTATGAACAAAAGTCAACATGATGCNGTTATTTTGGTTTTAATAGTTTGCCTGAAAGGTTTGCCTTTTACTGATAATAATAACCATGAACTGTCTCATTTTCTCGATGATTTTTTACTTAAACAATGTATTAAATAAGGAACATTGAATCCTTAACATTTAATAATATTGGTTATAACAAGTAATTATTAAAATTAAAAAAAAAGTTAAAAACATGAAGTGTATTTTAACCTTAAACGTCAGTTGTCAAAATCATAAGGAAAGAATTCAATGCCCGTATCCTTGGTGACAGCCTAGCAACCAATACAACAACATTAATAACTTAGGTAATTGGACGTAATTGTTGTTAAAATTTTGCACAAATGGATGAAAACATCACCAGTTTTTTTTGTTAAAGTGTATTTATCAGTTATAAATGTAGTGGAACGCGTGAGGTGTGTTTTGCATATATTTAATACTTATTTTACGTATAAAAATGGCTCCCTCAATCATTAGATGTGCATGTGTATGCTTTGTGCTTGTTAAATGACGTTTTATATTTCGAAATCACCACCTTATGATGTATTTCTTAAAAATATCAGGTTATCAAACTTCTAAATTGAGATTCCTGGAAACAAATTAACTTCACACAAATGTACTAACTTACTGCAATTTATTTGGCTACTTTCTGCCGCGATAATTCTGTAGAAGGTAAATTTGACTTTGATTACCCTGTTGGAGTTTGATTAACAAAAATATGGTTGACTTGCCCCTGAAATGATGTTATTAAGACTTCAAAATTAACTTGATACAACTCATTTTCAAAGTAATTTCCCAGAATATTTTCTTTGATATCCATATTATTTTCTTTAAGCTTTTCTATTCTAAGGTTTTGCTTTTTCCAATGCTAATAAACTTTGGCAACTTATCTCTTAGTTAATATATATTATTTTAAATTATTTTCAATGTTTGCATTTCTGATAGGGAAGTTGTGGCAAATATAGTCAATGTTTTATTCCCTTTGGTTGTCATGGTGTCTCTATAGTAATTACTTTCACTCTCAAAGAAATCTGAATGAATTTTGATGTTGAAAGGGCTCGAGGAGTGTTTAAAAATGAACCATTTTAATTTCATTCATTAACATATTCAATCAATTGTGTTACAAAGTAATTCTAGGATAGTAAATTTTATATGGTATCATTCACTACCAGCACACTACCCTACCTAATTTAGTTTCCCTTATTTTGACCCTTCGTTATTATTTTCTCCATCCAACTAAAGCATGACTCATTGGCATGAAGGTACACAATTACTACTACAGGTGCAAGTGATAAGCTAATGTAATCCCTAAAGAACCATACAAAGGAAACAGTTCACATGTATATAACCAGGTGCATATGTATAGATAGCACTATATAATATTATAGTTTGTTGGCACATGCTGGTTGTATTTGCACTTGATATGGATAGGGGTGTTCACATATCTCTTTTTTTATAAAAGGTATGAATTTAGTGCCTGTTTCAGTCAATCTACAGAGCTTTTCACTTTAGTTAAACTCAAAATAATATTTTTTGAAGTGTAGTTCTTTTATACTTAGTTGAAAAGTAATTATTTCTTAAATTTTCAAATAAATACATTTTATTTTTGTCATAAGCTGTTTTTATTTTAAATGTCTTCATTTTCAGCATTAATATTATGTTTTTCTTTTAGGATAGGAAGTGTAAAATCAATGTTATTATCCTTTTGAACTTATTCAGGGAGGGTTTTATTGTGCGTGCCTGAATGGGAGCAGATTATTGATATGTGATGTTCGTAAAGTCATAGTGCTTTTTCACCTTAGCAGGACAATGATGTCTCTAAAGTGAAGTAATATTTTACATGATTTATCTGGATTGGATGTTTCAGTGGGCAGGTGTAGTCAAGGAAACACAGCCATGGCAACTACAGCTCGGTTCGCAGCAACTGGAGGCAACAGCAGCTCCCCTACCCCTGCACCAGCAACGACACCTCCAAATCAGCCACAACCTACCCAGCTTATTGTGCTCCCTGCTAGTATACACCAGGTAATTTCAACTATCTCACCTTATCAACTTTCCAGACTTCACTTTCTATTGATTGTTCATTTTAGCAATTTGACTCGTTCATCATTTATTGATTTTAATTGAAAAGCAGCTTTTGTTTTGGTTTTTTAAGTGCAGATTAGATAAAGCTAGTTGCCTCCCCTTTCACTTCCCCATTTTTATTATTTGTGAAATTTATCTATATTATATTTACTGAGAACATTTATATTGCCATTTTTTTAAACTGCTTTTTGTAATATTAAAAAAATATCAAAATATTACTGCATTTTTTATAATTCTTTTATAATATTTTTTTTTTAATAGGCAACAACAAACACTTTACCGAATGGAGTTCCTATTATAGACGTGTCTGCCTTGGAACAAGCTGCTGATTCAAGCAATGAGAGCTCTGTGACTGCTGAGACATCAGGGGAAACTCACGAAACGGATCCTATAGGCCCACATTCACCTCAATTTATAACAGTGACGGGTAAGTTCCATTTTCTAATCTTCAATCAAATTTCAAACGTCTGTGAGGCATTATAAACCGTGATTTGTTTTTAAAACTACACCTGAGATAAATATTTTTTAAGTTGACTAATTGTAAGTTCTTAACAACTTTATGATATCGTTTCTATAACTTTTATACCTTTTAATTTTTTTTTTTCACGAAGCAAACAGTTGTGAGAGGCTGAACTATAATTCCATCGTTTTGGGATTAATATAAAAATTGAAATTGTTGAGCTTTTCCTTAAATACAAATGAATGCGTTTTTGTGATGAACAGTTTAATTAATATATAACGAAGGTCATTTAAATCTTTTAATGCAACCAGAAGCTGCTGCTAGATCATATGCTTCTTTAACACCAGTGCAACCTGCTGTAGGTAAGCACAATTCCGATTTTATACATTTTGCACCCTTACTTGTTCGGTATCTTCTGTGTAGTGTAAAATTTGTGGTGAATAGGGCATGATATTGGTATTAAATATGTTTTTACAGTAGAATTATTCTGATTAAATTGTTTTTTATTTGTCAAATCTATACTTTTCTACTTTTGTGAAAATTTTCAGAAAAGTATTTTTAAAAAGAGAAAATAAAATTTACTAAGTATTTGTGAGTGCCAAATTTCTTCTTTATTGATTTATTTTTTTTATACGTTACGCACCCCTTTATTAAATCGCTCAATGCAAAGGGAAAATGAACTTGTTACCTTTAATCATGATAATTATAGTATTGAATTACAAAGCAGCCTTTGTAATTGATGTGCTGCAGTACCTGTACTTTACACTGTCCTGCTTTAATAAACAGGGATTACATCGAATCCCTCTTGATCCCGTCCGGATAATAAATCTGAATCATTCTCCTAACCGTTCCAAGTCCCGCCATTTTGATCCGCCACGTGTTCGTCAGGTAATCTTGTAGCATGAAAGTATCGTCTATTATGTGCATGTATTATTTTCACCTGATTGAACATCAATTGGGGGTTCCCGTGTAATATACGAAGAGGGTGTTCGATTTGTGCTATCGAAACATGTACCCTCTTACGATTAGTATGACGTTAGCTCTCTGGTGAAGAGTATGTTTTGTGAGTTGTCTTGGAGACAAGGTAGGAAAAAATAATCACTGTATTATTTTGGGAATTGCTTCTGTTTGAATAAAGAAAAAGAAAAATGTTAAAGAACGAAAAGCGCTCCGTAAGTTTTAGCTTGCATTTTCGTGAAGTTTATTTTTTAGGAATTATTCAAACGTGTGAAAGACTGCTTTTTTGTTAGGAAGAAGGTCTTTGGAGATACTTATAAAAACTATTTAAATAGGAATACAAGATGATTTTTAAGAGATTGCAATTATGCAGAATAAAAATTTAAATTTTGTAAAATTAATATTTAATTTTTTTATTAAAATTTTTCTATAAGTAAATGATTAGAGATTTCTTCGTTCTGTTAGTTGCATCAGAAGGAGAAACTGTGGCTTCTCATCAAGGATACCATGTTCAGTATGTTGAACCCGAAATATATGCTTCACAAACAAACGGCGGTCAAACACAAATGTAAGTAATAATAAATTTATTCTCTGATTTTTGATAATAAACGGTTTTGTCAGGGCGTATCCGGTCTACACCGTAGGAGAATCCGGCACTTTATATGCTAGTCAGGGGCAGTATTATGCTGCAAATACAGGGGCGACTGGTGCTACGAATGCTGTTAGTTACAATACAGGTGGCGGTCATTATCTTGTGCAACAAACCGTGGACGCGGAAGCCCTCATAGCTTCCAGTAGAAATTCACCCCAAACTACAAGCGCGGTAGGTTATACATAAAGAATAAAGATCAAAACTAAATAATAAAAAACCGTAATTTTAAAATTATTTTTCATTAATTATTTTACAAAACCAAAACGCAATTTTGTGATGTTTTGGTCGTCTTTTCATACCTTCTTAGTATTAACATATCAGTTTGCTAAACTGGTTATGGCTTTTTTAAACAAACATAAATTAGCATTTCTGTCATTTGGTGCTTTTGTCATCCTCTTCTTTTTCTTATTATTCTAATTTTGACTTGGTTGTGGTGCTTACTAACCGGATACAGGATGCGAATTATGTGGCAACAGCTACTGTGCATGCTACCTCGACTGCTCCTGGTCAAGTCTCAGAAGATGTAGGATCTGCTTTGGGGCACGCCACTCGCGTATCCCCGGCAACTGTAAGTCTTTGTAACACTAAATAATTTTCTTTTTCTTAGCCACTAACACGTGATCTAACAAATTTTTAATTGTTTTGTAGTATATTCCTATTTTTGAGGTAGTTATTGAGAAATCGTAAGCCACACGTTTGTCAGTTTACTGAAGAAATTTAAGAAAATGAAAAGATGATTGATAAACTATTAATAGAAGTGATACAGCCGTAGTTTTCATATTCTTGTAGTTGTATTATATTTATACTGTATAAAATAGATAATAGTGCATCATTACACTTAACATAAAAAAACACTAATTAAAAAATGTGACATTTTTAATGTTTGGTTAATATAATTTGGTTTTTTCACAGGTGCAATGGTTACTAGAAAACTATGAGACGGCCGAAGGAGTTTCCTTGCCTCGTTCAACTTTATATGCTCATTATTTGAGACACTGTGCCGACAATAAGCTGGAACCTGTTAACGCAGCTTCATTTGGTAAACTAATTCGTTCCGTTTTTCTTGGACTACGTACTAGAAGATTAGGAACTCGGTAAGTAATTCGAAAAAATAGTTTAAAAGGAAAATATCATTTTCATTATCTCTATTTATGTTCATTATTTATAACCTAATATTCGTATTTTTCAAGGGGTAATTCAAAATATCATTATTATGGAATTCGTGTAAAACCTGGTTCATCATTAACAACTGTGGAGGATAGTTCAACAAGAAATTTATCTGGTGCAACCACAGTGAGTGGTAAAGTGTCAAATAATATGAATCGCAACTTTAAACGCAATTCGGATGCTGACCCATCGGTTCCCATTAGTCCCATAACACAACATTTATCTTATTTGGGGGATGGAAGTAACGCAATTCCGAATTTTCCTGATATGCACTTTATGGCGGGTTTGCCCGAAGATTGTAGTGTTGAAGACGTCGATACATTTAAGTACGTTTAGTGGTTGTTTTTTGTTTCTGGGTATTAAAAAGAAATATCTTTCATAGGTCGATTTATAGAGAACATCTGGAGGCATTTTTGGATGCAATCATGAGTTTAGAATTCGGTACGATAGAGTCGCTTTGGAGAGAGTTTTGGAGATCTCAAGACAACAATAATGGAGACGAATGTGAAGAAGAAAAATACCTTTCCAAGTATATAAAATAATTTAATTTAAAATTTTGAACCATATTTTGTTTTTATTATTTTCAGGTCAAAATTGTTTTCCTTGTGCAATTTGGAACCTATTCAACTTTTTGTTCGTCAGGTAGATCTGATGTTTTACCAAAATTTGATACAAGTTCTTGTTCCTGATGTTCTTAAGCCTATACCTGCAACATTAACGCAATGTATAAGGAATTTCGCAAAAAGTAATTAAAAGTTACTAATTGTTGACATAAATAATTAATTTTGAATTCAGGTTTGGAAAGCTGGCTTACAACGGCAATGACGGGAGCTCCTCCGGCTATTTTACAAGCCAAACTATCTGCAGTATCAGCATTTGGTTCAAGTTTACGTCGTTACACTTCTCTTAATCACCTGGCCCAGGCAGCGCGTGCCGTCCTTCATAATGGCACACAAATTGCGCAAATGTTGGCTGATTTGAATCGTGTCGATTTCCATAGCGTTCGAGAACAAGCGTCGTGGGTATGTCAATGCGATCATGACGTGGTAGCCCGTTTCGAGGCAGATTTCAAATTGACATTGCAACAGCAAAACTCATTGGAACAGTGGGCTTCATGGCTGAAGAATGTTGTCACATCAGTATTAAAGCCATACGAGGGCAAGCCAAGCTTTTCGAAGGCGGCGCGCCAATTTCTGTTAAAGTGGAGCTTTTATAGGTCAGTGGTAAAATATAAAATTAACTCACGTAATCTATTTAATTTATCAATGATGTTTTATTTTCAGTTCCATGGTGATTCGCGATTTAACCTTAAGGTCAGCTGCAAGTTTCGGGTCATTTCATCTAATTCGATTACTCTATGATGAGTACATGTTTTACCTAATTGAACATCAAGTTGCTGAAGCAACAGGTGTTGTTCCTATTGCTGTAATGGTAGAGGGAATTGTAAGTATTTTATTTCTATTAAGTATAAATTGTTCTTAAACAATTGATCAGAAAAGATTTCAAATTAAGTAAAATAATTTTTAAATTTGTTTACTTGCCACACAATAACTTTTTGCGAGTTTTTTTTTATGAAAAATTATAACTGTTGTAATTAATTTATTCATTTATTAACCACTTGGAAAATATACATAATAGTAACTAAATATTAAAAATTACAATAGTGAAAGAAATTTTATCATGAATTCCTTTCTTATTTGTTTTAATTTTTTAAAATTTCTGACATTCTCCCATAATTCAATACAAGTACTTTTTTGAGGTTGTGTTTACTTTTCAAATTTCCAGTAACCTAAAACTTCTATGGTTATGTAGAATTACGTGAATTTTGCAGAGAAATGTGTAGATAGTTTAATTAATTTTTGTAACGACATCGTTATAGAAAGAAGAAATGCTGCACGTCGGTATTTGCTCTAATGACACGAGTCTGTGTAATGGAAATGCGAACAACTCTAAACTTGGATGCACCAGTCCTTCAGAACGCATGACGAGCAAACGTATGAAAATCAGCTAGCTTGCACCCGGTCGCAAGTATATAATAATTTCGTAGTAACTTTTACGTACTTGGTAATTATATACGTGATATGTGTGTTTTATCCTATTATTCTGAATGTTTCGGACTTCTATGTTTGGATATGTTGTTAGTACTACTGAAATGTGTGAACACGAGGTAGAAGCAAGTTTCCCCTCTGAAACAGCAGGTATGTGATTTTTGCTTTTTGAAACTAACAGCTACATAGCTTTACACTGTAGGCAATTTAGGAGTGAGATGGTTAATGTTTTTTGTTTGAGGGTTACATTTCTTGATAAGAGATCCAAAGAATAATTTACTCTTACATACAGGTAAAACTGTAATAAGTTTTATTCAGTACTATTTAAAAAAAACTATTTGTTTTTGTTTACTATTTACTGCAAACAAAGTAGGGATAAATTCATTCTAATAATAGGCAATTTTTCTGTAAAAATATTTACCAATGATTTCAAGTGTAATTCACCTGCTTATCTGGTTACAGTTTTTGGCAAGCACTGTAAAAAATTAATATAAAAAGATCTCATTCTGAAAGAAGCGAACAGTAATTAATACTCCTCGCTTTTTTTGAGTAAAAGTGAAGTAAAAATTGCTATTAAAGTATGTCCCTATTTGAAATTGTTGAAACTTTTAGCAAGTTGCAAAGTGGACGTATTAAAAGAGTGGGTGGGCATGTAGTGTTTTAATATTCATTAATGGAATGTTTTTTTTTTTGAAAATTAATTTTTACGTACTACTACCGTTCTTGTGCGATGCAAATGGATTTCTGATACAAAACGTTGCGCTTGATCTATTCATTTTAAAATATAAAAATTACTATTAAAAAAGATGCAGTGTCTTACCTATTTTTTATTACTGTTCTTTTCAAATGATCAATAACAAACAGTAAAAATGTACAATAGTGTATTGTCTAATGTTATTGAGGATCTGTGAATTTCTTTGAGTTAATTTAAATAAAACTTAATGTACTATGGCTTCAAAAAATTAAACTAAGGTGGTAATCTTTTTATTTGAAAATAAAAATAATTCTTTATAAAAGATGTCTTAAACGCTTAACTCATTGTCAATTCCGTTAAAATAAGCCTTTCAATCTGCTTAAAAAATAGTAAGAATTATTATAAATCACTTTATTATTTTAAATGAGCTTTATTTATTGCTAGTTATAAGGTATGTGAACTGTGTAACTTGGTGTTTGACTGTGCAATTTATAACTTATTGAATATTATTACTAGTACTATAACTCGTAAGTGCCGTCGTCATTATGTCTTAACTGAATCACATTTGTAAATACTAGAATGTAACGCATTTTTATAAAAAACTGTACATGAAAGTAATTGTAAACTGTAGTCTAATTTATTTATTAACTAATTTATTTCTTGTTTTGTTATTATTGCAATAGAAATTGATGTGATACAAGAATAGTTTTTATTAATTAATTTTTTTGTTTATAATTTGTATTGGTGGCATTTCTTTATTGTGATTGCGCTGATTCAATTTGATGAAATAATATTAAAACTGGAGTAATCAAGTTTAAAACAAAGATGTAAAGAAAATATTAATCGGCATGTCTCTTGCGTACTCGAAATCATTAACAGTAAATATTGCCTTAAATAGGGAGTTATTATTTAGTTATTGATTATTATAAGGTAAGAAAAAAGCTACATTTGAGATATTTTCTCATTTTATTGCGAACAAACAACGACTGATGTCTATAAAGATGTGAAAATGGCTCCTAAATACTTGAGTTTATCAGGTTTACTAAAAGCGTTTTTATTTTTTGTATTCCTTTTGCTATTGATAATATAATTTATAAAGTGTAGGATCACTTCAATAGTTAAATGCAATTGTTCTAGTGATCAAACTCAGCCCTTTTGGCACTTGCCTTTTTTCTTTTAATTGCGTTATCGATATACAAATTTCATATTGAACGAGCCAGATTATAATTTTTTATACATCGATGAAAAATTGTGGGTGATATCTTCATTCAGTCAGTATGAAATATATTAATAATAATGGGCAAATACCAAAAAAGCTAAAAACAAAAAGAAAATGATCAAGTTTGGCCACCAAAAGAATTTTTTTTATACTTATTAAACTATCGCATGGATCGTTTTCATACTCTTATCGACACTAGTCATTTCCCAATCATGATAAACATGTTGCTTTTATAAATTACGAACTGCTTATTTTAATGCAGCCTTTACGTATATTTAGTTAAAAAAAATGATATTTTTGTATTATTCCTGTTTTAATGAAGATTTGCCAGGTTTTTTATATATTGAATTAAAAAAATAAGCTAATGTACTATTATATGTATAGAAACGGTAGAAAGCTACTGTAATTGTATTTTACATAGTGTAATTGCTTTTGAGGAATTGAGAAAATTTGCAATTTGTCACAAAGAAGCCGAGAACATTTACTTACATACATGCATGTATCAATTGATTTTTTAAATTAACACTAATCAAGAGACCTGTTGAATTATAAAGGAACTTATTATTTCAGAAATTGAAAGCAACAAATTTCTTGTTATACAAAAATGAATCTCTCTTGTTATGTACATTTTCAGTTACTTTGGATTTTTATTAAAAAAATATAGTGAAAATTGTATTAAAAAATCCGGGACAAGTAGACAATAAGTCATTTGAAATGTGAAACCATTTTAAAATACTTCGATGTATTATTTTAAGTCGGATCTAAATGTTTTTTATTATAACCGTTTTTGCTCAAAAAGTAAAATCCATCCAACAATATAGAATTTTGCAAATGCGGCATTTAATTTTTGGGTCTCCAATTTCGAAATTTCTCAATTAAGTAAAAACATATAATAAATAATATAATTTTATGTTATTTTGACCCATTGGTTTTGTTACTTTTATTTTTTATAATTTTTAAATACTTTTTGTAGATATTTCTACATATATAGATTAATTTCTCAGAAATACGAGACTCAAATAGCAACTTAAAAATGCTAGCAGCAATGCTATAAATCGTAAATATGCAGGGTAAATGTTATTCCTCTTTGTAGTACAATATGCATGTTGAAAACATACAGTTCCATGTTTCATGTTTGCCTAAAATGTAAATACAGCTGTTGTATTATTACAGGGTATTAGTATTTTTCATTATTTTGTGTCATATAATACAGTACCCCTTAATTTACATGAAATACTATTATAGTATTAACTATTCTTCAGTGAAATTTATATTTACATACCTTTATTTCTGAAAAAGTAAAATTTAAAAGTTATAGGTACACTTTTTTATATACATATATATCACATCAAATGATGCATTTCCTGAATGTTTCTATTATTTTAATAAAGTTTCACGTTTATTTAAAAAATGCACAAAAATATACTTATTTAGGAAAACTAATAATTGTAAATATTCATGTTTGTAAACGAAGATTACTTTATGCCCCAACATGTGTTTATTGTTCAGTCAATGCTAGCTAAATTTACTGAATCTACTGCTGGTCTTATAACATAAAAATGCAGTCATTTGCGTCAAAAAAGGCATATTCGTTGTTTTAATATAAGTACGATAAGTACATAAGGGTCACTAATTAAAAATTAAATCCGTTTTTGAAACTTTATTTAGGAGTAGTAGTAGTTGTAGAACCTATTTAATATTATTCGTAATATAATTTAGATTCTCATCAGTTCTAGTCAGGTGATAAATTCATTATTATTGGAAATTTATTCTTTATTGCTAAAATATGGGTTAAATCCAATCCTATTACTATATTTTAACAAAGTGCAAGCCAAAAAATCGTATTTTTATCTTCTTATAAATACGAAGATTCAAAATTGTGTAAATAACGATCAAGTATGATAATTAATTTTAAAGATATTTTTGTAATGTGTACTCTTTAACTGTAAGAATAAAATGAACGATAAGTATTTTGTGTTATTTAACTGGAAATAAATAGTTCAGTGACGGCATTTAGAGTTTAAATGATAAATCCCTTTTTTGATTATAAGTATAATTAAAACACTGGTTTACATACATATTTACAAAAAAAATATTTTTCTAATGAAATACTTTGCCATTAATGAAATATTTTTATTATACGCCATTAAAGTACACAGGTATTCATTTAAATTTTAGAATTATGTACAGGAAAATTACAGTATGCCATTTAGGAAGAGAACTGATTCTATTAGGGAACAAAAAAATATCTTCTTAATTGGTAAAACCTTGCAATTTTTCATAAGCGTCTTTAAAAAAATTAAAGCCTGATTAGCATCCTACGCCATTTCTAAATTTAGCTAAAATATTAAAAAGCGCATTTATAAACAAAGTTAACATTTTAATTTCATTAAAAGTCGGCATTGATTAAAATTATGAAAGTTTTCCATTCTTTTTTATCCACTTTTTATGAACCAGCCACTTCCGCAAATTGGGAAATATTCTAATTAACCAGAAGTAGAATTTAAAATACAAAAATTTCTTTTCATGAAAATAGCTTATTGTAATATGACTTACTTTTATTCCTGAATTTAAGTGGTAATATGCAGTTTTGATACCTGTTTATTTTGCAGTTAAAAGTTCCTTTTTGATAAAATGTTTTATTTTTTTAACATCAAAACTTTTACATGTTTATTTTTATATTACACAACCCCCAACTTTTAAATGCTACTTCTGGAGTGGTTTTAAACATGAATCAAACAGTATGCTTGGTTATAGTAATAACTAATAAATAATTACGGCTAACAAATAGCTACAAAAACATCTACTTTATATTGTATAATATAAACATTTAATGCAAAATGTGACAATCATCCTAGCCTAGCATATTTTATACATTTAAATAACTTGTTTTGAATGCCAGCGTTACATGGCACCTATTTAAGATTTCATTCAGTACCAAAGTTTTCCCCCACAATTTACTTGTAATAATTAAGTATAAAAATATGTTCACAATTTTCTAAGGGTACATAACATAACTTCCAACAAATAGTCTTTAACAGGTTCTAGTGCATTTATCATTAATTAGAGAAATGTACTTCACTTGTGCCATAATATACATCTTATATATTCATACAATATAATAAACTGAAAAAAACAAAACATTGCTTTTTCAGATTTTTTTTCTCATTCAATGTTTTAAAGATGCAAAGTGAATGTATATAAATAACATATGCGAACATGTGCTATTTACACAAATTTTGTTTGAGCTTTGCAGTTTAACTTTTAACTATATTATATTAAAAAAATGATAAAAATTATTGTGTATGTAAAGACTACAAGAAAACAAATTCAAAACTGCAAAATCAAACAAATCATTTACAATCAGATGTGGATAGGCACATGCACCAAGAGTTGCTCACGATCAGAGAATACTTCGCTACACATTTCACATTTGAATATATTTTGAGCATGTTGCACCGTAAGTTCAGCCAACTCATGCAAAGGACTTGGTTCTATTTCTTTCTTAATTTCAATCATATGGGTACTATTTCCACTTGAATAATCGGCCATTATATTTTCGGGTTCTTGTGGTTCTTCTTTAATTTGTTTCGTTTTAGATACTATCATACCGCCTTTAACAAGTCTCACGACTTTTCCACCAGGTCCAATAATATTTCTGCCAGGTTTTAACTTCACGCTGCTGTTACTCTTCTTCCGAGTTGTGACCTTGATAATATTGGTGGGTACAGGGATCTCAGTCTCCACAGTCTGTTCGGATGCAACTTCTGGTGTAGACACTACAGCATGGACAATGCCATTACTTTGAATGTGTTCAAGATCACTTTCAATAGAATCAGTGAGAATATCTTGATGATGTTGACTGCTATTCTGGTCACTGGCCAAAAGATTGTTAACTGCTTCGGCAGTATCATCTTCAGGAAATGTTGCAACTGGGAATTTTTCTGATTGTAGAATGTGATAACTAACATTTTTAGTACGAGGTCGAATTCTTTCACCTGTTACAGATTTTAATTCGGCGGGCTGAGTATGTGTTACTAAGGTTCTGGTTTTATGTCGCATTTTTCCTCCTTCAGTACTTTCAACAGGGACTCTAGTTTTTTGAGTATGAATCATCTTAGGCCTCGAAGGGACGACTTGGGATTCCGGCTTTAGTTTTTTCTTCGGTTTAACTGATTTAGAATTAACTATGGTATTGATGTTCTCTATCGCTGTCGTGAAACTGTTATACACTTCGGTGTAGCTTTCTTCGATGTTTGTTTTAGGTGGAGTCTTATTTTTCGGTTTTTTAATGACGGGAACTGTTCTCTTTCTAAATTCGTCATCCGATCCACTAAAGTTATCATTTTCATTATTTCTTTGCATTAGATCAGACATAACTTCTAATTCGTGAGGTTTAAGCTTACGACGTCTTTTATATTTCCGGGGTCCCACTTGAGGTTGTCGTTTCATTGCCGTATTCATGTCGCAATGATGTATAAGATGAACTATAAGGTCTTGTGCTGTAGAAAACATATCCGAGCAAACGGAGCAACAAAAAGGAGTCATGCTGTGACTGTAATTTGGATCAGGAGCGGAATGATGTGAACGGATATGTTCACGTAGTACAACCCTTTGATTAAAAGCCCTAGGACATACAGCACATGCATAGGGCTTTTCTCCAGTGTGAATACGTTCGTGCTTTCGTAAAGTGCCACCATCCGCAAAGGCTTTCCAACAAAATCTACAACCGTAAGGTCTTTCTCCTGTATGAATTCTTATATGAATTTGTTGGGAGCTCCTGGATCCAAATGTTTTTCCACACTCACGACAAGGAAACTGACGACCTGATACGCTGCTGTGACTGTGTCGGTGGTTCATTAGTGAACGTCCGTCCGGGAATTCTTCACCACATACATCGCATGTGACGGCCTTACTTCTATGTGAGAACATATGACGTTTTAAGCGGGCTTTATTATGGAAACTTTTGCCGCATTTGGAACAAGAAAATAATTTCTCGCGGGAATGTTCCCAAGAGTGTTTTAAAAGAGTGCGTCTGTCTTTGCAAGTACGACCGCACAGCATGCAAGTATTTGGTGGCAAGCTTTTCCCATGTTTGGCCTGGACATGAGCAGCAACTGACTGGTCATCTGGAAATAATTCACCGCAAACCATGCAACGATGTTCGGAACCTCGAGCGTGAACTTCGGCGTGAGCAAGAAGATCCAATGCTTCTGGGAAAGATTCCCCACAAACATTGCAGATGTGTCCAAATTCAGATTCATTTGTGAATTCTTCTTTAATATGGGTTCTTTGGTGTCTTTTTAAATTATCCTGCCTATGAAATGCCATTCCGCACGTTGGGCAGAACCATTGGCCATATTTGGTTTCTTCGGGCTCAGAATAGTCTTCGTCATCGTCTTCGTCTTCTAGATTGTCTTCTGCACCTCCATGCTTCAAACGTATATGCTGTCGGGTTAAAGCTGCATCCCAAAATACTTCACCGCATCTGCGACATTCAAAGGGACTGTCTCCACCATGGACTCGAGAATGTGAAGCCAGTGCTTTCTCTCTTGCGAAACCAACGCCGCAATGCTGACAAACAAATGGTTTTTTAGGATCTATAACTGGATATCTCGGTTCAGAAATCGAGTGATTTTCCTCAGGAAGGAACGAATTGTATTCAGATCTGGAATTATTCTCCATTGCTTCCATTAGTTTCATATCTTCATCTACATAGTCATATGACCGCGAACTATTTCCAAATTTATCGGTTTCGTTTTCTATTTCATCTTTTATCTTTCCTTTTATTCTTTTTCTTCTTATGCCTTTTCTCGAGCGTTCAGTGTCAGAATCGTCGACGGTTTGTGACCCTTCATCATCTAAACCATCATCTGGTATATAAGCATGAATTTTAAGATGATTCATAAGATCACATTTTCGTATATAACGAACACCGCACAAGTTGCATCCATGTGGTCGATCTGTTTGATGGGCCACCATGTGATTCATTAAATTGGCCTTTCTTCGAAATCGACGGCTGCAAAAGTCGCAAGGATAGGGTCTTGATGTTGTATACTGATCTTGATCTGTTGGTAGGGGTATTTCAATATCATCTGCACTTTGATCATCATTTCCAACATGCTCCTCTGAGCCAACAATAATTTCTGGGCAATTCTCATTCCATTGTTCTCCCACTATTTCCTCGGTTACCTGACATTCCATGAATTGCTCTTGGAACTGTTCATTTGATTGTTGCATAACAAGAACATTGTCAGTTGTTAAATATACAATATTAGCACCTTCTTCAGGTTGAATTATTTCTTCATGAGATTCTTCAACGATTACTTCTTCACAAACATTGTCATACTCTGCTGTGTCTGAAGCTAGAATGGTGCACTCGTTGTCCATACCACATATAACTTCCTCATTTTGCACCTCCCCTGACGGGTCTTCCCATGACAAAGTAAATCCAGTTTCCATGTCTCCCAATTATCTCATGCTGATAATCTGTGAAAACAGGATGCTTTTCAAACTATAAAGATCATTTTAGGTTAAATAATTTTTTGACGTGTGAGGTTATGCATAATTGAGGTTAGTGTAAAAAGTTTACAAATTTCAAAAACGTAAACAAAGTCCATTATGCCTAGCTACATTTTTCTGTATTAGTTATTTAAAATATAAGTTTGAATGTATGCATATGTTGCACACGCGAAAGTACGACGCGTCAAAACGTTCAACACAAACCAACCTTCGCGCAAGAATGTAAAAAGAGAAGTTACATCATTAGGTTATATTTGTAGCAATCACTCTAATTTCAATTATAATAATATAAACTTATATACAAAAAAATAATCGTAAAACTAAAGTACTTACATGGAATTTTGGAAAAACAAAAATGACTTCCTAACCAAGATTTACAAAGGCCTGCGTCGACCTTCGATTGTGAGTTGTTTGATTAGCGTTGGTTAACAAAATATGGCTGCTGGTTGTGAACTATATCGTGTTGACGTTTGGGTCAGTAGATTTAAAGTGGTGAAACACTTCAGCGTAAAGTACGGCGCACGTTATTAACCACACAGTGTAATTATAAAAAAAGCAGTGTTTTATAAATTTGCGGTAATATTATTTTTGACAAACTGTTCTTCAACGAAATCGTTATTAGGTTAAGTGACAACTAACCTAACATCATTAAACCGCCAGGCAACAAACTGTGGAAAACCAAAATTAAAGGTTTCCTGTTTCCCAGGTTAACGCGGTAAATTTGATTTGAATTTTTTCAACTATGAGTAATTTTCCCGGATTGCTTCCTGAAGTACCTAATTTAAGTATAGATAGATTTGATGGAAATAATTACTATTCTACAATTTATTTACTCTCACATTGCCATTTTGATCATTTAGGGGGAATCGATGATCCATGGTTTTTAGAACATTTGTTTGAAAGATCAGATGTGTTTATATACATGTCCGACGTATCTGCGCAAATTCTAAAAGGTCTTAAACCACATCTTTCTTCAAAAATAAAACATTTACCTATAAACTCTCCAACTCTACTAAAAGTGCCATCCCATGATAAAAACTGTGATACTTTTATAAGTGTAACATTAATTCCTGCTGGCCATTGCCCTGGATCTGTGATGTTTCTTATAGAAACGAATAAAATAATATTATACACCGGCGATTTTAGAATTAAACCACAAGATATTAAAAGATTTACTGCATTCTATATGCTGGGAGATACAAATGGTGATGTTAAAAATATCGATAAAGTTTATTTGGATACAACTTTTTTTCATCCGGACCACCTAAGTTTCCCCTCAAGGGAAGATGTTGTAAACAACTTGTTTATCTTTATTAGTGAATGGTTAGAGAAGGACGAAAACAATTTAATTTTTTTACATACATGTGCTCACATAGGATATGAAGACTTGTTTATAGAACTGTATAAGAAACTAAACATTTCAATTCATGTAACTCAAAGCTCAATTGAATTTTACAAACACATTCCTGAAATAGGCAAAGCGGTTACTTTAAATGAACATTCAAAAATTCATGCCTGTAAAGACATTAATCCAAAACTTAGTAAAAAAATGTGTAAAACGTATTATAACAAACAAAAGCATACGCGAACCATAAAATTATCTGCTTACAGATGGACTAAAAAACGATGCGTTGAGAATTCTTTTTTTGAGAAATCTAATGATAATTATATTCATATGTGTTATTCAACTCACGCCTCTTTTGAGGAAATTAGAGAATTTATACTATTTTTAAAACCCAATGAAATTGAACCATGTGTCTATCACGATAATGCAGAAAGAAACCAATTAATGGAAAAAATAATCCAAGATATTATAAATTCATATAAAGCTAAATTAGAAACTTCCAAATTTTTACCAGAAAATGGCGTTTTCAAACTTAAAAAAACAGATCAATGTAACAAAAGAGACATATTGAATTTACTAGAGACAGCACCCCCTCTTAAAAAGTTAAAGGGCTTTTCTCCAGTGTGAATACGTTCGTGCTTTCGTAAAGTGCCACCATCCGCAAAGGCTTTCCAACAAAATCTACAACCGTAAGGTCTTTCTCCTGTATGAATTCTTATATGAATTTGTTGGGAGCTCCTGGATCCAAATGTTTTTCCACACTCACGNTTATTGATTCTTTGCATATTAAAGTTTTTTAGGGAATATATCGTAATGAATAATACAAAACTTAATTATTGTAAAACGTACAATATATTTTTATTGTAGAAAATTAATCCAGTAAAAATGAATACAATAATGATGATTCTGTTTGAATTTAATGGTCGAAATAGTTTGCTAAATCTTTGTCTGGTGTGGTTTTTGTTGTTTATTCTTTAATGTCGGAATGATGAAGGAAATATTTATGTTACTATTTGCTTTATACTTATTTACATCGTTTACTGTTGTTATCTCTTGAGATTTTTTGCTTGGCATGTTGACCTGACTTATATCGTTTGAAAGTTGCTCCAAGAAAATAATATGAGAATGCAAATACAAATATTAGGACAAAGAAAAATAAAATGAAAATATACGAACAGATATTTTAACAACTGAATGTTTTAATTTAAAAATGCAACGATACGAATCCCAATTGTTTCCATTATAAATAGAGAATGTGATAAAAGCAAAATTGATAACAGTGATGAAGTGGGAACGTCTCAAGTGCACAAGCCTTAACAAAATCAGAGTGGTAAGTGTCAGCATGAAATAAAGATAATTAGACTTTGATTTAAGAAAGTGTCGTTTATTCACTGCATTATTATTGCTACTTATTGCTACATGGGTGCTTGTTAACCCTCTTGCCATTACAGTTTAATAACAATCCAACAGAACTTGAAATGAAATTTCTTAGTGGTTTTAAAACAAAATAAACATACCACTGATCTAAAGTATCATAAAGAAATTGATAGTTGATTTTGAGAATTATTTTAGAGGATTTATTATTGATTAGACACTTTTTTATCCGTTTTAGAAAATACAAAATTTATGTATTTTCATAGGCAGGTGCTGAAATCCAATTTTCACTGGTGCATGTATGGTTGCATATGAGATTATATACCTTTATAATTATGTATGTACATAATTTTTAATTTAAATTTTTATTATAGGTATACTTACTTTTCATTATGTACATATTTTCAATTATCAGTCTCTCCTCTTAGATAAAAAGTGATTCATAATTTGTTAATTCCACTGTACTTCACGAATTAAAATTATGTACGTAATTTTAATTTCTAAATTTTATGTGTATATTTTTAATTCTGAATTTTCATTATGTAATATATTATATAATTTCATTATTCGGCTTTGATTAAAACTATGCGGTTGTTTTCGAAAAGGTGATAGAAAACAGTTAATTGGTTGATCCTTATAAATGATCAGAAAATTTTTAAATTAAAGAAATGGGATAAGTAACTGTAAAAATGCTAATACCTATTAAAAAAAAAACTGTTTTAAGCGTTTTTTTTTTTTAATTTTATGTGTGTTATATGATTTCAAAAAGGAGGATAAGGTCTTAAAACTAGCATAGTTTGCAAATTCGTTTGTCAGATTTTGATAACATAATTTTGTTTGTAGCAGACTGAGGCAAAATGTGTAAAGTCAAATTTTTTGTAAAGGTGCTCTCTACCCTTCCTATTAAACTTAAATCTGTTCAATTTTGGTAGTAAAAATTACGAATGTTAAAAGTTGCGTATTATTCAAAATTCATTTGCCAGATTTTGATTTTAGAAGACAGAGACAAAATATGTGAAGTTAAATTTTGTAGTAGGGTCTTCTTCACTCTTCTTATTGGACG
>NW_020439087.1:200263-204850 GCF_000699045.2 Agrilus planipennis
CAAAATTGATAACAGTGATGAAGTGGGAACGTCTCAAGTGCACAAGCCTTAACAAAATCAGAGTGGTAAGTGTCAGCATGAAATAAAGATAATTAGACTTTGATTTAAGAAAGTGTCGTTTATTCACTGCATTATTATTGCTACTTATTGCTACATGGGTGCTTGTTAACCCTCTTGCCATTACAGTTTAATAACAATCCAACAGAACTTGAAATGAAATTTCTTAGTGGTTTTAAAACAAAATAAACATACCACTGATCTAAAGTATCATAAAGAAATTGATAGTTGATTTTGAGAATTATTTTAGAGGATTTATTATTGATTAGACACTTTTTTATCCGTTTTAGAAAATACAAAATTTATGTATTTTCATAGGCAGGTGCTGAAATCCAATTTTCACTGGTGCATGTATGGTTGCATATGAGATTATATACCTTTATAATTATGTATGTACATAATTTTTAATTTAAATTTTTATTATAGGTATACTTACTTTTCATTATGTACATATTTTCAATTATCAGTCTCTCCTCTTAGATAAAAAGTGATTCATAATTTGTTAATTCCACTGTACTTCACGAATTAAAATTATGTACGTAATTTTAATTTCTAAATTTTATGTGTATATTTTTAATTCTGAATTTTCATTATGTAATATATTATATAATTTCATTATTCGGCTTTGATTAAGACTATGCGGTTGTTTTCGAAAAGGTGATAGAAAACAGTTAATTGGTTGATCCTTATAAATGATCAGAAAATTTTTAAATTAAAGAAATGGGATAAGTAACTGTAAAAATGCTAATACCTATTAAAAAAAAAACTGTTTTAAGCGTTTTTTTTTTTTAATTTTATGTGTGTTATATGATTTCAAAAAGGAGGATAAGGTCTTAAAACTAGCATAGTTTGCAAATTCGTTTGTCAGATTTTGATAACATAATTTTGTTTGTAGCAGACTGAGGCAAAATGTGTAAAGTCAAATTTTTTGTAAAGGTGCTCTCTACCCTTCCTATTAAACTTAAATCTGTTCAATTTTGGTAGTAAAAATTACGAATGTTAAAAGTTGCGTATTATTCAAAATTCATTTGCCAGATTTTGATTTTAGAAGACAGAGACAAAATATGTGAAGTTAAATTTTGTAGTAGGGTCTTCTTCACTCTTCTTATTGGACGTAA
Organism: Agrilus planipennis; assembly: GCF_000699045.2. Classification (NCBI taxonomy): domain Eukaryota; kingdom Metazoa; phylum Arthropoda; class Insecta; order Coleoptera; family Buprestidae; genus Agrilus; species Agrilus planipennis. The sequence goes on from NW_020439087.1 coordinate 201,439, forward strand.
AACTTTGCAATTTCTGTTAGTCAAAAATTGTAGGCGTTATAGCTTGCATATTATTCAAAATTTGTTTGTCTGATTTTGATAATTTTGTTTTTAAGGACCAGAACAAAATGTGTAATGCCAGATATTTTGTAACTGTAGTCTCCATCCTCTGTTTTGAACCTGAAATTTTGCAATTTCTGAAAGTAAAAATTACAGGTGTTAAAATTTGCATATTTTTCAAAATTTGTTAGTCAGATTTTTTTTATTTCTATATACGGATCATTCGATCCTTCGATACAAGTAACATTAAGTCACTGATATCACGGTGGCACATAGTATTAATTTACATTAAATGATAATTTTATGTTGTTATAATTCAAAATTCTTCCCTTATATTGTTTTGCATATTTGCAACACAGAAATTAACAATATATAAAACGAAATGTTACTTAGCACCTTATCAAGCACACAGAGTTGACGTTTGTAGTAAACAAAAGTGGATAAAAGCGAATAACCGACCATGTCATACTTCATATTATGATATAAATCGATATTATAAAAAAGAATAATTTTCTCAAAAAGTATTAGTCGTAGATAGTAACATGCTCATATTGGACGAAGGGAAATAAAATTTTGCACATGATGAGCGGACAAAAAATATAGCTTTCCATTTAAAAAAATATAGTTATGCCAGCTCGAAACAATTTATTTTGAAAGTGGTAAATTTCAATGAATCTGAAATGAACATGTTTGCGTTAATAGTGGAATTGTATGCCATTTCTTCCACAAGCTATGTTGGAAAATAGCACACCCCTGTGTGCTTTCGTTTCGGAGATATTCAAATTAGCGCAGTATACTGTAAACGCGTATTTATTGATTTAGTGTGAATTTCATGACGCCTTTTAGACATAATATATGGTTAACAAAGTGGTATTTAATGAGGCATTCCATTTGAAAAAATGAAGTTAGGTAGCCTTCAGGAAAAATGGGACACTCTGTATAATCGAAAATAATTTTAGGATATGAAGATACTTATATGGCAGCACTTTTGTAAGAAACTTTNATCGCATGCAGATTCCTTTGAAATAATGGGTAACTCCATTAACGCCTTTACGTGATTTTGCACTATGATTCTTTTATTGTCGAACCGACCTTTTAACAAATCAATTGCTATACAATAATTTTGGTCTGATGATTCTAATGCGCTTATAATAGACGCCGCTTCGCCCTTTAAACAGGATCTAAGATAGTGCAATTTTTGAATGTTATTCAGATTTTGGTTACTGTGGACCATTGAACAAAAAGAGTTATAAAAATCTAACCATTTATCGTATGCACCGTCGAAGGTGACCAATTCAATTTTTGGTAAACGTATATTAATTTGGGGATTATCACTCGCATTACTTGTGTTCTCCACTGAGACAGCTCGAGATTCAATGAGATCATGTGCTCGACTAACGATTGCATAATACAGATTTTCAAATTCATCAAACTCATTAGATGGTTCTTGGGTTAAAGATTCAATTTCTGCCTGAATTTCTTCGAAATCATTTAAACTATTTTCTACTCTTTGTAAACGTAACTTAATTTCTGTCGTGTTATTACGATTATTTTCATTATTTCCGAAATTTGTAAACTTTGTCAGATTAGCCTTAAGTGTTGCCCCTTTTCTAATTAACTGATCTAACTGATCGGTATTTGGCATTTTGAATAAATTACTGATTTTGAAATAAATAGAAAACGATAGAACTTAAATATACAACTTAATTGAGCGAGATATGAACAGGAATTAAAATGAATTGAGATAGTTTACTTAGCTGCTTCTGGTGATGTCCGATGTTTGATGCTTCGTAGCAGGTTCTGGTTCGTGACCGGTTCGATGCTGATTCGATTGTTGAATTTGTGTTATCCAGTAGATGTGGTGTCGGCACTTTTCGCATAAACTCACTTCACTTTATTTAATCACCTTTATACGCATAAACACTTCTCTTTATTCACTGACGTTTTTGAAGTAACTTACTTCTACTACAAACTTCTTAAGTACCGACTTCCCGATTATTTTCACAATTAAACGTCTCCACTAGTTTCCGGATTTTGCACTGTATCCGGCTCGAAGGACCATATTGTTTCGTCGCCTTGTAAGGGCTCGTTTTCGGCAATTTCCTGCTGATACTTACTCACTCCGTTATTGCGCACTTCTAATATAAACTACCAAAATTCTTGGTCAGAACGTCTGAAGAGTGTAAACTGTAACGTGTATACATATTTCCGAAGAAATATTTTTCAATTTCGTTTTTGTTTTTGACTTGCTCTCTTTAGTATTTTTCTTTTATAACTATGTCAAAATCACAGGATTTAATCACTTCGATACGAAAAATGCTCTGCAGGGTTTCCTTTCGAATGCGAGTGAATTATTACTTTCGTTATTTCTAGAGAAAAAAAATATATTTTGAGACATTTAATTGCTGACAACCAAATAATTTGAAATGCCGTTATTGACGCCTTAGCTGCAACATTTAAAATTACAAATGCTTACTACACTACATAATTTGTTTCAAAACAAATACACTTAATTCCGAAGCAGTAATCTACACATTTTAGCCGCTCTGGTTATGGAATTTGTTAAATTCAAATACATTTATTTACTAATTAAACTGCATCAGTATAACTGAAGACACCTATAAAATGTAGTATGTATCTATGATAGGTATAGAAAGAATTTTCATCTATAGGTCTTCCGACTCGTCTGTCGTTTCATCTTGTCATTCAATTGTGTTCGGTCCTCAAGGAGACGGTGTTCCACCGTCTTTGCTGTCCATAAATGGAAACGACACCTGAAAGTATTTAGCCCTAATATTTATTCGATTTTCATTTGATTTATTGTGTGGAATGCATTTCAGTTTAGTGATTGATTGGTTTCAATTATCCGCTTCGTCATTATATTTTGTCATGAAAAACTTGGGTGGCGTGTTCGTTTCGTGCTCTAATATGGAGTGTGTCGTGGCATCTTGCCTGTAATCATCTAATGTGAATTTTATAAATTCTTAGTTTATTGGAGTTTGAATAGTTACGGTTTTGTTAGAATTTTTAAATTTTGAATACACGTTTAGGCGATGATTCTAGATTTTTCATATCGATGTGACCACGCCACGAAGATTGCTTTCATTTTATAGCCAAAATATGTAAAATACTTCTTAATGCTATTATTCTGCTTTTAAAATTCCAAATTTCCTTTAAAAAATTGGATTTGGTTTTAACGATTTTTTTTTTCTGTAATATAGACTTGCTTTGAGATGACATCCTTGGATTCGACAAACACTACTTACAAATATGTGGCAATCAGACATTTTTATTTCCAAGAATGCCCCCAGCGAGCTGGTCAAAAAATTCATAGGATACAGGGTGCTAACAATGGTAATTATCATTAATAATA